>NC_053026.1:298796980-298829589 GCF_003073215.2 Triticum urartu | reverse complement strand
ATGGGGACAGAAGAAATTCCCCCCCGAGGTCAAAATGGTGAATATTATCTATGTCACTCATATCCCTAAGCGGGAGTGCAAGCACGCATTAAGGGACGTCTATGCCATAGAGCTAGTCGCCCCAAAATTCAACCCCTGGTCCGCCTATCCGATCACCTTTGATCGCAGAGACCATCCGACCAGTATCTGTCATGGAGGTTTGGCAGCATTGGTCCTCGATCCAATTATCGATGGTTTCCACCTCGCCCGAGTCCTTATGGATGGCGGTAGCTGCCTTAACCTACTTTATCAAGACACTGTGTGCAAAATGGGCATTGATCCTTCAAGAATCAAGCCCACCAAACCACCTTCAAAGGAGTGATACTCGGCATAGAGGCCTATTGCATAGGGTCCATAACGCTAGAGGTAGTCTTCAGCTCACCGGATAATTTCTGAAGCGAAGACTTGATCTTCGACATGTCCCTTTCCGCAGTGGCTATCATGCACTGCTCGGACGAACCGCTTTTGCCCGTTTCAATGCAGTCCCGCACTATGCTTATCTAAAGCTCAAAATGCCTAGACCACGTGGAGTTATAACAGTCAATGGAAACATGGAACACTCCCTTCATACAGAGGAGCATACCGCGGCCCTCGCAGCTAAAGTACAGGGTGGCCTCATTAAGCCGAATACTACATCGGCAGTCAAGCCCCCGAACACTGTTAAACGAGTCCAGTCTACCCTGCAGAATAGAAGCCCGGCTCGTCCAGAGCTATACTAGCAATTCGGCCTCCATCAAAACCCCAACCTGGTAGCGGCATATGTACCACGCATACATAACTACACACTAAAGATACCATGGGCTAGGGCGAAGGCCTACAAAAAATATGGTCCACAATACGGTTCGACCCTATCCGGACCCTCATATTCTTCCTTTTCTTCTTCTTATTTTTATTTTTCCAGGTTCTTTACAACCCACATCACTTTTCGACGGTACCAAGTGAGGGAGTCCTGGATTAGGGGGTCCTCGGACAGCCGGACTATATACTTTGGCCGGACTATTGGACTATGAAGATACACGATTGAAGGCTTCGTCCCGTGTCCGGGTGGGACTCTCCTTTGCGTGGAAGGCAAGCTTGGCGATTCGGATATGTAGATCTCCTTCTCTGTAACCGACTCTGTGTAACCCTAGCCCCCTCCATTGTCTATATAAACTAGAGGGTTTATTCCGTAGGACAACAACAATCATAATCATAGGCTAGCTTCTAGGGTTTAGCCTCTACGATCTCATGGTAGATCAACTCTTGTAATACTCATATCATCAAGATCAATCAAGCGGGAAGTAGGGTATTACCTCCATCGAGAGGGCCCGAACCTGGGTAAACATTGTGTCCCCCGCCTCCTGTTATCATCAGCCTTAGGCGCACAGTTCGGGACCCCCTACCCGAGATCCGCCGGTTTTGACACCGACATTGGTGCTTTCATTGAGAGTTCCACTGTGCCGTCACGATAAAGGCTTGAAGGATCCTTCGATCATCGGCAACGATGTGATCCAGGGTGAGTTTTTTCTCCCCGGACAGATCTTCGTATTCGGCGGCTTCGTACTGCGGGCCAACTCGCTTGGCCATCCAGAGAAGATCGATAGCTACACCCCTGGCCATCAGGTCAGATTTGGAAGATTAAACTACCATGTCGATATCCGCGGAGACTTGATCTTCGACAGATTCGAGCTCATGTCAGGCACGCCGCAGAGTTACGACGAGCATGAATTAGCTCTGCCATCGGACAGTGTTCGGGAGATCGCACCTGCGGTCACTCCGGCCCTCGATCCGGAGCAGATTGTGCCATCCGAGGACTGGTGGATGGACCCCGCCACGGAGGCCGCACACTCAGCGGTGATAGAGCCGAATACTGACTTCACCTCCTATGAGACGTGTGTTACCGGACCCTTGGATTCGTCCCCGGCCACAGGCTCCGAACCGCCTGTGTCGGTGCCTATCCAATCTGATTGGGCACCGATCATGGAGTTTACCTCCGCGGATATTTTTCAGCACTCGCCCTTGGGCGATGTGCTAGATTCATTGAGGTCTCTCTCCTTGTCAAGAGAGCCTCGGCTGAACTATGTCTGGCTCGAGTGGGAAGCGGACGACGAAAGAATTCGTTCCCCACCCACCACCCACTTAATAGCCACTTTCGACGACTTAACCGACTTGTAACGCCCTCGATGCGGCTATATCTCCCACGTGTCGAAGCACGACTTAGAGGCATAACCGCATTGAAAGCAATGTCGCAAGTGAGGTAATCTTCACACAACCCAAGTAATACAATAGGGGGAAAAGATACATAGTTGGCTTACAATCGCCACTTCACACAATTACAAGAATAAAGCATTACATCATCCAAATACAATCAAGGCCCGACTACGGAACCAAAATAAAAGAAGAACCCCAAATGCGACAAAGGTCCCCGATCGACCCCAACTGGGCTCCACTACTGATCAACTAGAACGAAACAACACAAAGGACAAGATCTTCATCGAGCTCCTCCTGAGCTTGGTTGCGTCACCTGCTCGGTAACATCGGTACCTGCAAACTGGTTTTGGAAGTATCTATGAGTCACGGGGGACTCAGCAATCTCGCACCCTCGCGATCAAGACTATTTAAGCTTATGGGTAAGGTAAAGGTATGAGGTGGAGCTGCAGCAAGCGACTAGCATATATGGTGGCTAACATACGCAAATGAGAGCGAGAAGAGAAGTCAAAGCACGGTCGATAAAAGCATGATCAAGAGGTGATCCTAAAACAACCTACGTCAAGCATAACTCCAACACCGTGTTCACTTCCCGGACTCCGCCGGAAAGAGACCATCTTCGTTACACACGCGGTTGATGCATTTTAATTAAGTTAAGGTTCAAGTTATCTACAACCGGACATTAAAAAATTCCCATCTGCCCATAACCGCGGGCACGGCTTTCGAAAGTTCAAAACCCTGCAGGGGAGTCCCAACTTAGCCCATGACAAGCTCTCACGGTCAACGAAGGAATAGACCTCCTCCCGAGACGTTCCGATCAGACTCGGTATCTCGGTTCTTCAAGACACTTCGACAGGTTAAAACAAATCCAGCAACACCGCCCGAATGTGCCGACAAATCCCGATAGGAGCTGCACATATCTCTTTCTCAGGGCACACCGGATTGTCTAAACTTCCGGTAGGCCAGCCCAGAGTTGCCCCTGGTGGCCACCGGCGGCTGACAAGTTGGACCAACACTCAGAGGAGCACTGGCCCCAGGGGGGGGGTTAAAATAATGATGACCCTCAGGAGCGCGACTCCCAAGGGAAAAGAAAAGGCTAGGTGGCAAATGGTAAAACCAATGTTGGGCATTGCTGGAGGAGTTTTACTCAAGGCGAACTGTCAAGGGGTTCCCATAATAGCCCAACCACGTAAGGAATGCAAAATCCGGGAACATAACACCGATATGACGGAAACTAGGGCGGCAAGAGTGGAACAAAGCACCAGGCATAAGGCCGAGCCTTCCACCCTTTACCAAGTATATAGATGCATTAATTAAATAAGATATATAGTGATATCCCAACAAGTAAACATGTTCCAACAAGGAACAACATCTCCATGTTCCAACAAGGAACAAACTTCAATCTTCACCTGTAACTAACAACGCTATAAGAGGGGCTGAGCAAAGCGGTAACATAGCCAAACAACGGTTTGCTAGGACAAGGTGGGTTAGAGGCTTGGTTCAACAATATAGGAGGCATGATAAGCAAGTGGTAGGTATCGCAGCATAGGCATAGCAAAAGAGTGAGCAACTAAGCAAGCAAAGATAGAAGTGATTTCGAGGGTATGGTCATCTTCCCTGAAATCCCGCAAGGAAGACGAACGAGTCCATGAAGAAGACAAACGGATGTAGACGAACGGGTCCTCACAAACGTGACGTTATCGGAACCAACCCGAAGAAGCAAACACCGGAAAAGAAGCACACAACATAGTAAACAACCAACACATGAACATGGTATGATATGCGGGATGCGGTATGCGATGCATATGCATGATTTGCAAGGGAATGAATGAACCTGGCCTCAATTTGGAAATCCAAGCATGCCACTAGAAAGGTGAGATGAAATCGCTTGAAAACGATATAAAGATCGCCGGAATCGGAGTTACGGTTTGGAAATGGCAAGCAATTCAAATATGGCACCGGTCTGCGATATACTGCAAGTAGCCATCTAAATGCAACAAGATGAACATGCTACGACACTCAAACATGGCAACAAATTACATGACAGGGATCCATTCATGATGCTTAACAAAAGTCTAGCACTGAGCTACGGCCAATTCATCCATTAACAGGTTCAAACAATCATGGCAAAAGTGCATTTGGTAAACAGATCTCAGACTTAGTGAAATTAACACTTGTCTGGAATCTCAGATCAGGTAGCACACTTTGGAGCATGAAAACTATATGCTACAGGGCCTGAACATGGCAAAGTAAAGCATGGCATGGAGCTACTCAAAGAGCTTAACAAAAGTCCCTTAGTGACCTTGAGCCAAAAGGGCTCGGAAAATACATTTGCAAGCATGTGAACATGGCAAAAACATAATCAGATTATAGACTTAGTGCAAAACTGGAGCACGCAAAATCAGATATCAAGTAGGCATGTTTACGAGCTGGATGCACTCACTACAGAGCAAGGCATGACAATCTAAGCATACACCCACCAAGAATACACATAATACAAGCTAGACATGGCAAGAACAATAACATAGCATGCACGAATCAACTACAACATCATCGGCAAAATCGCTAACAAGTAGACAATCTGCCCAGATTCACGAAATGGCAAAAGTAGAGCTCGATTGACTCAAGCTAGGTTGCTCCATAATTGCAAACAAAGACATGGATGGATAGAGCACTACAAGATTAAGAAAACATCCTTACTGATCATCCTCAAAAGAGGCACGGATCACTAGGAAACAACATGAACATATGGCATAATGAGATACACAAATCAAGGACTTGGAAATGCTAAGTCCCTGAAATCAGCATTAACGAATGCTCCACTTTGCAAGCTTGTGCTAGTCACCACACACATCACAAAAATACATGGGTTGCGCCTCTGGAAAGATGGCATGGCATATAACAAAACACATGTAGAGCTCATGGGCATAACATGCACACAATAATCATGGCAAAAATGACAAATAACTAAATGGAGCAGCAGATCTGACAATTATCTCAAGTAGCACTCTTCTAACAGCATTTAGGGCATCAAGATGAACTCAAATGAAAATTATGCAATGGAATGAAATTATGTGCTCTCTGAGATGAACATTTTGATATGCTATATGCCCAAAACGGAGCCACGGATGAGGAGTTACGACATGATGAATATGGGCATATGAAACATGGAAATCTCGAGGACTTAGGTAGAAATTGGACCTCTCCGAGAAAGTCAACGGGACGGAGCGGTGCGGGATGGTTCGGATCCAGAACGGAGGGGCGGCGTTTGGTTCATCTCCCGGTGGATCCTGTCCACCTTCTTCTCCGGCAAGGTACGGACTCCGGCGAGGCGGGCTTGAACTCCGATGATCACCGGAATGCAAAGGAGCGGCGGGTCCAGCGGGGCTTGGCTCCCCGGGTCCGGATCTGTCCAAGACGGCGGCGCTCGGGCCCCATGGTCGAGCAGCCGCGAGAGGCGGAGCTGCAACGAGGGCAGGCCACGGCGCTCCGGCGAGCGTGAAGCAGCTCCGGCGAGGCAGGGAGCCCGAGGCGCGGGCGGGGCGCTGCGCGGGTTGCGGCGGTTGGCGCGGGCTTCGGCGGTGCGAGGGAGTGGCCGGTTAGCGGCGACGGGCAGCGCCGGCGAAGGTGGTGGAGACCGGCGAGCGGCGGCGGCCGGCCGGCGTTGGGCGAGACGGCGAGACAAAGCGGGTCGGGCGGCGGCGAGATCTGGGCTCGCGCGGGCCCCGGATGGGCTCGCGCGGGCCCCGGATGGGCTCCGCGGGCCGGCGCGGTGGGAGGTGGTGCGCTGGACAGGTGGCGGGCTCCGGTTGGGCGCGGGGGCGGCGGCGATGACGTGGCGGCCTGGCATTGGCCGGAGCGACATGGCGGCGGTGGCGGACACGTCCATCGGCGGGACGGACATGTCCGGCGGCGTGCGAGAGTTGGATCTAGGGTTTGGACTGCGGGATTTTCGGAGGGAGACACATATTTATAGATAGAGGGAGCTAGGAGAGTCCAAATGAGGTGCGGTTTTCGGCCACGCGATCGTGATCAGACGCTCTAGATGATGGAGAGGGTTTTGGTGGGTTTTGGGCCAAATTGGAGGGGTGTTGGGCTGCAACACACACGAGGCCTTTTCGGTCCCTCGGTTAACCGTTGGAGCATCAAACGAAGTCCAAATGGTACGAAACTTGACAGGCGGTCTACCGGCAGTAAACCAAGGCCGCTTGGCAAGTCTCGGTCAAATCCGGAAATGTTTAACCCCCACACACGAAAGAAAGGTAGAAAGGACCACCGGAGGAGAACGGAGCGCCGGAATGCAAAACGGACAACGGGGAAAATGCTCGGATGCATGAGACAAACATGTATGCAAATGAAATGCGCATGATGACATGATATGCAATGCAAGACACGCAAGCAATGACAAGGAAACAACAGCGAATAACTGGATGACACCTGGCACATCGGTCTCAGGGCGTTACACCGACATGATTGATTTCGACTCCGAAGACATCGACGGTATGGACGATGATGCAGGAGAGGAACAGGAACCATGATAACCCACAAGTATAGGGGATCGCAACAGCTTTTGAGGGTAGAGTATACAACCCAAATTTATTGATTCGACACAAGGGGAGCCAAAGAATATTCTCAAGTATTAGCAGCTGAGTTGTCAATTCAACCACACCTGGAAACTTAGTATCTGCAGCAAAGTGTTTAGTAGCAAAGTAATATGATAGTGATGGTAACACTAACAAAAGAGTAACGAAAGCAAATTAATGCTTTTGGTATTTTGTAGTGATTGTAACAATAGCAACGGGAAAGTAAATTAGCGTAAACCAGGATATGGAAAGCTCGTAGGCATCGGATCAATGATGGATAATTATGCCGGATGCAGTTCATCATGTAACAATCATAACATAGGGTGACACAGAACTAGCTCCAATTCGTCAATGTAATGTAGGCATGTTTTCCAAATATAGTCATACGTGCTTATGGAAAATAACTTGCATGGCATCTTTTGTCCTACCCTCCCGTGGCAGCGGGGTCCTAATGGAAACTAAGGGATATTAAGGCCTCCTTTTAATAGAGAACCGGAACAAAGCATTAGCACATAGTGAATACATGAACTCCTCAAACTACGGTCATCACCGGTAAGTATCCCGATTATTGTCACTTCGGGGTTAACAGATCATAACACATAATAGGTGACTATAGACTTGCAAGATAGGATCAAGAACTCTCATATATTGATGAAAACATAATAGGTTCAGATCTGAAATCATGGCACTCGGGCCCTAGTGACAAGCATTAAGCATAGCAAAGTCATAGCAACATCAATCTCAGAACATAGTGGATACTAGGGATCAAACCCTAACAAAACTAACTCGATTACATGATAAATCTCATCCAACCCATCACCGTCCAGCAAGCCTACGATGGAATTACTCACGCATGGCGGTGAGCATCATGAAATTGGTTATGGAGGATGGTTGATGATGACGATGGCGACGAATCCCCCTCTCCGGAGCCCTGAATGGACTCCAGATCAGCCCTCCCGAGAGGTTTTAGGGCTTGGCGGCGGCTCCGTATCATAAAACGCGATGATTTCTTCTCTCCAATTTTTTCTCCCCGAAAGCAGTTATATAGAGTTGGAGTTGGAGTCAGGAGGTCTCCAGGGGGCCCACGAGGTAGGGGGCGCGCCCTAGGAGGGGGGCGCCCCCCACCCTCGTGGCAAAGGTGTGGCCCCCCTGGTCTTCATCTTTAGCGAGGATTTTTTGTTATTTATTGTAAGATATTCCGTGGAGTTTCAGGTCATTCCGAGAACTTTTGTTTTCTGCACATAAAACAACATGATGGCAATTCTGCTGAAAACAGCATCGGTCCGGGTTAGTTCCATTCAAATCATACAAGTTAGAGTCCAAAACAAGGGCAAAAGTGTTTGGAAAAGTAGATATGACGGAGACGTATCAACTCCCCCAAGCTTAAACCCTTGCTTGTCCTCAAGCAATTCAGTTGACAAACTGAAAGAAATAAAAAAAAACTTTTACAAACTCTGTTTGCTCTTTTGTTATAAATATGTCAAGCTAGCATTCAAGTTTTCAGCAAAGATTATAACTAACCATATTTGCAATAATTCTCAGGTCTCATGATTACCCATATCAATAGCATAATCAACTAGCAAGCCATAATAATAAATCTCGGATGACAACACTTTCTCAAAACAATCATAATATGATATAACAAGATGGTATCTCGCTAGCCCTTTCTGAGACCATAAAACATAAATGCAGAGCACCTTTAAAGATCACAGACTAACTAGACATTGTAATTCATGGTAAAAGAGATCCAATCATAGTCACACCCAATATAAATTAACAATAATGAATGCAAATGACAGCTGTGCTCTCCAGCTAGTGCTTTTTAATAAGAGGGTGATGACTCAACATAAAAGTAAATAGATAGGCCCTTCGTAGAGGGAAGCAGGGATTTGTAGAGGTGCTAGAGCTCGGTTTTGAAATAGAGGTGAATAATATTTTGAGCGGTATACTTTCATTGTCAACATAACAACCAAGAGATGGCGATATCTTCCATGCTACACACATTATAGGCGGTTCCCAAACAGAATGGTAAAGTTTATACTCCCCCTCCACCAACAAACATCAATCCATGGCTTGCTCGAAACAACGAGTGCCTCCAACATACATCAGGTCCCAGGGGGAGTTTTGTTTGCAATTATTTTGATTTAGTTTGCATAAAGCATGGGACTGGGCATCCCGGTGACCAGCCATTTATCTCGTGAGTGAGGAGCGGAGTCCACTCCTCTTGAGAATAACCCGCCTAACATGGAAGATACAGACAACCCTAGTTGATACATGAGCTATTCGAGCATACAAAACAGGATATTTATTTGAAGGTTTAGAGTTTGGCACATACAAATTTACTTGGAACGGCAGGTAGATACCAATATAGGTAGGTATAGTGGACTCATCTAGAATAACTTTGGGGTTTAAAGGATTGGATGCACAAGCAGTATTCCCACTTAGTATAGGTGAAGGCTAGCAAAAGACTGGGAAGCGACCAACTAGAGAGCGACAACAGCCATGTACATGCATTAAAATTAATAAACATTGGATGCAAGCATGAGTAGGATATAATCCACCATGAACATAAATATTGTGAAGGCTATGTTGATTTGTTTCAACTACATGTGTGAACATGTGCCAAGTTGAGTCACTTAAATCATTCAGAGGAGGATACCACCCTATCATACCACATCATAACCATTTTAATAGCATCTTGGCACGCAAGGTAAACCATTATAACTCATAGCTAATCAAGCATGGCATAAGCAACTATGATCTCTAATTGTCATTGCAAACATGTTTATTCATAACAAGATGAATCAAGAACGATGGACTCATCATATTTACAAAACAAAAGAGGTCGAGTTCGTACCAGCTTTTCTCATCTTAGTCAGTCCATCATATATCATCATAATTGCCTTTCACTTGCACGACTGAACGATGTGAATAATAATAAGAGTGCACGTGCATTGGACTAAGCTGGAATCTGCGAGCATTCAATAAACAGGAGAAGACAAAGCAATATGGGCTCTTGGTTAAATCAACAATAAAGCATATAAGAGCCACTTCAACAATTTAATCATGGTCTTCTCCTATTGTCCCCCAAAGAAAAGGAAAGAAATAAAACTATTTACATGGGAAAGCTCCCAACAGGGAATAGAAGAACAGGAAATATTTTTGGGTTTTCTTTTTAATTACTACTACAAGCATGGAAAGTAAATTAATTAAAATCTACAACTAAATTTTTTGGTTTTTTCTTAAGGTTTATTAAACACACAAGAAGGAAGCATAAAAGGAAATAAACTAGCATGGATGATACAATGAAAAAGTATGAGCACCGACATCTAGAAATAAGTGTGTGTGAACATAAATGTAATGTCGGTGAGAAATATGTACTCCCCCAAGCTTAGGCTTTTGGCCTAAGTTGTTCTATGGCCATGGCTGGCCTGGCTGATATCCATAATAATAGTTGGGGTCGTACTGCGATGAGGAAGAAGAAGGCTCTGATTGCCACTGGCTGGCAATCATCTGAAGATCCCACTGATAGTTAGACTGTCGTGAAGGATCAAATTGTGGTTCCGGTTCTGGCTCCTCGGCTGGTTCAGGGTTCTGGTAGGCGTGGATAGCCGTTAACGGAACAAGGTACGTGCCTACAGTCAAATCAAACAAAGAAGGAGCAGGCAAGGTAATAGTCTCAGGATGATGTCTATTAAAGAACAATGATATTTAAGCTCTCCTGTCCTATTCTTAACAATAAAATCATGTGCCACCATACTTTTATAATCTAAATAAACACGAGGCAACACTTTTTCTTCCTTCTCAGCATGCCTAATAGGTATGTTAAAATGTGCAGCTAGGCGTGTAGCATAGATGCCTCCAAAGATGGGACCCTTAGTACGGTTCATACTTAACCGTCTAGCAATAATGCCGCCCATACTAAAAGTGTTATCACTGTATAAACCTTGGAGCAAAATAATAATATCAGGGATACTAAGGTTTCCACAGTTTCCGCGACCAATTAAGCAACGACTAGCAAATAATGCAAAGTAACGTAAAAGGAAAATGTATGCTAGTGATTCGTGCATCGGAAACCTTCCTAGTTTCCCCTACAGTGATAGTATTAATAAATCCCTCCACATCATCATGATGTGGTTCTTCTGTCTTGCCCTCAAAAGGGACTAAACAAATCCGACAAAAATCATAAAGTGACATCTCCTTATGCTCATCATATAAATGAAACTCCACCGTAGGTGGTGAGTTCCTAGAATGAAAATGAAAGTTTTGCACAAAGGTATTTGTGAGTAAGAGATACTGATCGCATTGGTCGTGGAGGAAAGCGGTGAGGCCTGCATTATGAGCCAACTCATGAAAATCTTCATAAATCCCGGCTGCTCTCAAGAAATCCTCGGAAGGCCATTCACACGCCCGAACCTCCGCGGTGCGCGGCAAATTATACTTAGGCTTCGGTGCCTTTTCCTTCGAGCTTTGGCTCGATGAGCCCCTCAATAATCTCCTCATCATTTTCTGAAAAATTCTGAAATTTTTAGTAACTTCAAAATAAAAGTAAACCAAACTCAATAATATTGATAGCAACTACTCCTACAAGTGCCTAGGGCCTATATCATGCATCAAAACTACTTTTGACCATATAAATTTGACATGCAAGCTCAAGAACAGGGTCACCTAAGCAGCAAAAATTTGCAATGAATAAAGCACTAGAACAAAAACTAATTGGACCAATGGAGGAGTCACATACCAAGGAACAATCTCCCCAAGCAGTTTTGTGAGAGGTGCTTTGAGCAAGGAGATCGAAAATGGCAGCAAAAGAGCTTGGACTCGGGTTTGAGCTGGTTATTCGTGTTTGGGGGAGGAAGAAGGAGTGTGTGGCTGAAAGAATAAGTGGAGGAGGGCCACCGTGGGCCCACGAGGCAGGGGGCGCGCCCTAGGGGGGTGGGCGCGCCCTCCACCCTCGTGGCAAGGTGGTTGGCCCCCTGGTGTGTTCTTTGTTCCATAAATCCTCAAATATTCTATAAAAATCATATTTAATTTTCAGGGCATTTGGAGAACTTTTATTTTCGAGGTATTTTTATATTGCACGGATAATCAGATAACAGACAGAAAATTATTTATTTTTACTTTATTTCAACTAAATAACAGAAAGTATAGAGAGGGTACAGAAGGTTGTGCTTCTAGTTTCATCCATCTCATGCTCATCAAAAGGAATCCACTAACAAGGTTGATCAAGTCTTGTTAACAAACTCATTCCGATTAACATGAAACCGGAGAAATTTCGAATAACACTAGGTTACCTCAACGGGGATATGCACATCCCCAATAATAAGTATATCATATTTCTTCTTGACAGTAGGAAGAGGAAATTCAAAACCTCCAAATATAATCGATGGAATTTTTCCGATAGAATTGATACTATGAACTTGAGGTTGTTTCCTCGGAAAGTGTACCGTATGCTCATTACCATTAACATGAAAAGTGACATTGCCTTTGTTGCAATCAATAACTGCCCCTGCAGTATTAAGAAAAGGTCTTCCAAGAATAATAGACATACTATCGTCCTCGGGAATATCAAGAATAACAAAGTCCGTTAAAATAGTAACGTTTGCAACCACAACAGGCACGTCGTCACAAATACCGACAGGTATAGCAGTTGATTTATCAGCCATTTGCAAAGATATTTCAGTAGGTGTCAACTTATTCAAGTCAAGTCTACGATATAAAGAGAGAGGCATAACACTAACACCGGCTCCAAGATCATATAAAGCAGTTTTAACATAGTTTCTTTTAATGGAGCATGGTATAGTAGGTACTCCTGGATCCCCAAGTTTCTTTGGTATTCCACCATTAGAAGTATAATTAGCAAGCATGGTGGAAATTTCAGCTACCGGTATCTTTCTTTTATTTGTAACAATATCTTTCATGTACTTAGCATAAGGATTCATTTTGAGCATATCAGTCAATCGCATACGCAAAAAGATAGGTCTAATCATTTCAGCAAAGCGCTCAAAATCCTCATCATCCTTTTTCTTGGATGGTTTGGGAGGAAAAGGCATGGGTTTCTGAACCCAAGGCTCTCTTTCTTTACCATGTTTCCTAGCAACAAAGTCTTTCTTATCATAACGTTGATTCTTTGATTGTGGGTTATCAAGATCAACAGCAGGTTCAATTTCTACATCATTATCATTACTAGGTTGAGCATCATTATGAACATCATCATTAACATTTTCATTAGGTTCATGTTCATTGCCAGATTGTGTTTCAGCATCAGACATAGAGATATCATTTGGATTATCAGGTGGTTCAGCAATAGGTTCACTAGAAGTTTGCACAGTTCTATCATTTTTCTTTTTCTTCCTTTTAGAAGAACTAGGTGCATCAATATTATTTCTCTGAGAATCTTGCTCAATTCTCTTAGGGTGGCCTTCAGGATACAAAGGTTCCTGAGTCATTCTACCAGTTCTAGTAGCCACTTTAACAGCATAATTATTTTTCTTACTATTCATCTCATTGAGCAATTCCTTTTGAGCTTTAAGTACTTGTTCTACTTGAGTGGTAACCATAGAAGCATGTTTGCTAACAAGTTTAAGTTCACCTCTAATATTAGCCATATAATCACCCAAGTATTTAATCATATCAGCATCTTGTTTTAATTGTCTACCAAAATAAGCATTGAAGTCTTCTTGCTTAAACATAAAATTATCAAACTCATCCAAGCATTGACTAGCAATTTTAGCAGGAGGGATTTCAGCTTTATCATATCTATAGAGAGAATTTACCTTTACTACCTGTGTCGGGTTATCGAGGTCTGGAGGTTCTTCAATAAATAAAGGATCAAGATCATATGTTTCTTCAATAGGCGGTAAATTAAGACCATGTATTTCTTCAATAGGAGGTAAATTCTTAACATCTTCAGCTTTAATACCTTTTTCTTTCATAGATTTCTTTGCCTCTTGCATATCTTCGGGACTAAGAAATAGAACACCTCTCTTCTTCGGAGTTGGTTTAGGAATAGGATCATTAATTGGAGTAGGAGCTGGCTCAGGAGGTGCCCAATTATTTTCATTTGTCAACATATTATTCAATAAGATTTCAGCTTCATCCGGTGTTCTTTCCCTAAAAAGAGAACCAACACAACTATCCAGGTAATCTCTGGAAGCATCGGTTAGTCCATTGTAAAAGATATCAAGTATTTCATTTTTCTTAAGAGGATGATCAGGCAAAGCATTAAGTAACTTGAGAAGCCTCCCCCAAGCTTGTGGGAGACTCTCTTCTTTAATTTGCACAAAGTTGTATATTTCCTTTAAAGCAGCTTGTTTCTTATGAGCAGGGAAATATTTAGCAGAGAAGTAGTAAATCATATCCTGGGGACTACGCACACAACCAGGATCAAGAGAATTAAACCATATCTTAGCATCACCCTTTAATGAGAACGGAAATATTTTAAGGATATAAAAGTAGCGAGATCTCTCATCATTAGTGAACAGGGTGCTATATCATTTAATTTAGTAAGATGTGCCACAACAGTTTCAGATTCATAGCCATGAAAAGGATCAGATTCAACCAAAGTAATTATATCAGGATCAACAGAGAATTCATAATCCTTATCAGTAACACAGATAGGTGAAGTAGCAAAAGCAGGGTCAGGTCTCATCCTAGCATTTAGAGATTGCTTATTCCATTTAGCTAATAACCTTTTGAGTTCATATCTATCTTTGCAAGCTAAAATAGCTAAAGAAGCTCTTGATCAAATAAATAACCCTCAGGAATAACAAGTGATTCTTCATCATCACTTTCATCTTCATAATCAGATTCAATATTTTCAATCTCTCTAGCCCTAGCAAGTCGTTCCTCGAGAAAATCACTAAGTGGCATAGTAGTATCAGGCATAGAGGTAGTTTCATCATAAGTATCATGTATAGCAGAAGTAGCATCATCAATAACATGCGACATATCAGAACGAATAGCAGAAGCAGGTTTAGGTGTCGCAAGCTTACTCATAACAGAAGGTGAATCAAGTGCAGAGCTAGATGGCAGTTCCTTACCTCCCCTCGTAGTTGAGGGATAAATTGTTGTCTTAGCGTCTTTCAAATTCTTCATAGTGTCTAGCAGATATAAATCCCAAGTGACTCAAAGAATAGAGCTATGCTCCCCGGCAACGGCGCCACAAATTAGTCTTGATAACCCACAACTATAGGGGATCGCAACAGCTTTTGAGGGTAGAGTATTCAACCCAAATTTATTGATTCGACACAAGGGGAGCCAAAGAATATTCTCAAGTATTAGCAGCTGAGTTGTCAATTCAACCACACCTGGAAACTTAGTATCTGCAGCAAAGTGTTTAGTAGCAAAGTAATATGATAGTGATGGTAACGGTAACAAAAGAGTAACGAAAGCAAAGCAATGTTTTTAGTATTTTGTAGTGATTGTAACAATAGCAACCGGAAAGTAAATAAGCATAAACCAGTATATGGAAAGCTCGTAGGCATCGGATCAATGATGGATAATTATGCCGGATGCGGTTCATCATGTAACAGTCATAACATAGGGTGACACAGAACTAGGTCCAATTCATCAATGTAATGTAGGCATGTATTCCGAATATAGTCATACATGCTTATGGAAAAGAACTTGCATGACATCTTTTGTCCTACCCTCCCGTGGCAGCGGGGTCCTAATGGAAACTAAGGGATATTAAGGCCTCCTTTTAATAGAGAACCGGAACAAAGCATTAGCACATAGTGAATACATGAACTCCTCAAACTACGGTCATCACCGGTAAGTATCCCGATTATTGTCACTTCGGGGTTAACGGATCATATCTCTCTTCTTGACTATAGACTTGCAAGATAGGATCAAGAACTCTCATATATTGATGAAAACATAATAGGTTCAGATCTGAAATCATGGCACTCGGGCCCTAGTGACAAGCATTAAGCATAGCAAAGTCATAGCAACATCAATCTCAGAACATAGTGGATACTAGGGATCAAACCCTAACAAAACTAACTCGATTACATGATAGATCTCATCCAACCCATCACCGTCCAGCAAGCCTACGATGGAATTACTCATGCACGGTGGTGAGCATCATGAAATTGGTGATGGAGGATGGTTGATGATGACGATGGCGACGGATTCCCCTCTTCGGAGCCCCAAACGACTCCAGATCAGCCCTCCCGAGAGGTTTTAGGGCTTGGCGGCGGCTCCGTATCGTAAAATGCGATGAATCTTCTCTTCTATTTTTTTCTCCCCGAAAGCAGATATATAGAGTTGGAGTTGGAGTCGGGAGGTCTCCAGGGGGCCCACGAGGTAGGGGGCGCGCCCTAGGGGGGCGCCCCACCCTCGTGGACAAGGGTGTGGGCCCCCTGGTCTTCATCTTTGGCGAGGATTTTTTATTATTTATTGTAAGATATTCCGTGGAGTTTCAGGTCATTCCGAGAACTTTTGTTTTCTGCACATAAAACAACATCATGGCAATTCTGCTGAAAACAGCGTCAGTCCGGGTTAGTTCCATTCAAATCATACAAGTTAGAGTCCAAAACAAGGGCAAAAGAGTTTGGAAAAGTAGATACGACGGAGACGTATCAATAACCATGAAACTTGTGATCATGATTTTAGTTTTCAATTGGATTATACCTCACATGATAGTTATTTTGTTGAGTTAGCTCCCACTACTATTCATGAGAAGAAGTTTGCTTATGTGGAGAGTAATAAAAATTCTATGCTTGTCCATCATGAAAATAGTGCTTTATGTGATAGTTATATTGTTGAATTAATTCATGATGCTACTGAAAATTATTATGAGGGAGGAATGTATGCTTGTAGGAATTGCAATAATATCAAGTTTCCCCTCTATGTGCTTAAATTTTTGAAGTTATGCTTGTTTTACTTCTGAGGGAGTCCTGGATTAGGGGGTGTTCGGGTAGCCGGACTATACCTTCAGCCGGACTCCAGGACTATGAAGATACAAGATTGAAGACTTCGTCCTGTGTCCGGATGGGACTTTCCTTGGCGTGGAAGTCAAGCTTAGCGATGCGGATATTCAAGATCTCCTACCATTGTAACCGACTCTGTGTAACCCTAACCCTATCTGGTGTCTATATAAACCGGAGGGTTGTAGTCCGTAGGACATCAACTCCATATACAACAATCATACCATAGGCTAGCTTCTAGGGTTTAGCCTCCTTGATCTCGTGGTAGATCTACTCTTGTACTACCCATATCATCAATATTAATCAAGCAGGAGTAGGGTATTACCTCCATCGAGAGGGCCCGAACCTGGGTAAAAACATCGTGTCCCTTGTCTCATGTTACCATCCGGCCTTGACGCACAGTTCGGGACCCCCTACCCGAGATCCGCCGGTTTTGACACCGACATTGGTGCTTTCATTGAGAGTTCCTCTGTGTCATCGCCTTTAGGCCCGATTGGTCCCTTGATCATCAGCAACGATGAGGTCCAGGGTGAGACTTTTCTCCCCGGACAGATCTTCGTCTTCGGCGGCTTCGCACTGCGGGCCAATTCGCTTGGCCACCTGGAGCAGATCGAAAGCTACGCCCCTGGCCATCAAGTCAGGTTTGGAAGCTTATACTACACGGCTGACATCCGCGGAGACTTGATCTTCGACGGGTTCGAGCCACGGCCAAGCGCACCGCACTATCTCGAGGGGCATGATCTAGCTCTGCCTCCGAACAGTGTCCTGGAGGCCGCACGCGCACCGGTTCCGACCCCTAACTCGGAGCCTATTGTGCCAAGCGAGGATGAGCGGTTGGACGTCACCTCGGGGGCTGCAACCTCAAAGGAGATCGAGCCGAGCGCCAGCCCCGCACTCTGCATGACCCGTGACTCCGAGGATCCGGACTCCTCCCCGGACTCCGAACCCTCCGCGCCCCTGCGATCGAATCCGATTGGGCGCCAATAATGGAGTTCACCGTCACGGACATCTTTCAGCACTCGCCTTTTGGCGATATCCTGAATTCTCTCAAGTCTCTCTCTTTATCAGGAGAGCCCTGGCCGAACTGCGGTCAGCGAGGATGGGATACGGACGATGAAGAAATTCAAAGCCCACCCACCACCCACTTTGTAGCCACTGTCGACGATTTAACCGACATGCTTGACTTCGGCTCCGAAGACATCGACGGTATGGACGACGATATAGGAGACGAACAGGAACCAGCACCTGTAGGGCGCTGGAAGGCCACCTCGTCATATGACATATATATGGTGGATACTCCAAAAGATGGAGATGGCGATGGAACAGCGGGGGATGACACCTCCAAGAAACAGCCAAAGCGCCGGCGTCAGCGGCACCGCTCTAAATCCCGCCAAAGCAAAAACGGCGATTCCGGCACGGGAGATAATACTACCCCGGATAGAACCGAAGAACACCCACCCCAGCAAGATTCGGCACAGGAAGATGGAGAAGCCAGCCCTCATGAGAGAGCGGCAGACCGAGAGGTCGAGGATGATAACTATATGACTCCCTCCGAAGACGAGGCAAGCCTCGATGACGACGAATTCGTCGTACCATCAGACCCCGGCGAACAAGAGCATTTCGAACGCAGGCTTTTAGCCACGGCAAGCAGCCTCAAGAAAAAGCAGCAACAGCTTAGAGCTGACCAAAATTTGCTAGCTGACAGATGGACTGAAGTCCTTGCGGCCGAAGAGTATGAACTCGAACGCCCCTCCAAGAGTTACCCAAAGCGCAGGCCGCTACCCCGATCAGAGGAGGAAGCACCTATATCACTAGCGCAAGACATGGCAGACCGACCACCTCGCAGCCGCGACAGATAGGCCTCTTGGCCCTCCACCCAAGCCATGCCCCAACACCGCTCAACTAAGGCACGGGAAAATGCGCCAGACCTGCGAGACGTACTGGAGGATAAGGCAAGACAAACAAGATTGATCTACGGATCGCGCAGGCGCCCTACGACACGTGACGATGATCTTCACTCCGGATACAACAAATCCGGCCGAGCCGAACACAACAGACATAGCTCTTCCGAGCTGCGTCGTGATATAGCCCAGTACAGAGGCGCCGCACACCCGCTATGCTTCACGAATGAAGTAATGGATCATAAAATCCCAGAGGGTTTCAAACCCGTAAACATCGAATCATACGATGGCACAACAGATCCGGCGGTATGGATCGAGGATTATCTCCTTCACATCCACATGGCACGCGGCGATGACCTACACGCCATCAAATACCTCCCGCTCAAACTTAAAGGCCCGGCCCGGCATTGGCTTAACAGCTTGCCAGCAGACTCAATCGGTTCTTGGGAGGACCTGGAAACCTCATTCCTCGACAACTTCCAGGGCACTTACGTGCGACCACCGGATGCCGACGACTTAAGCCACATAATTCAGCAGCCATAGGAATCGGCCAGGCAATTCTGGACATGGTTCCTAACAAAGAAAAACCAGATAGTCGTCTGTCCGGACGCAGAGGCCCTAGCAGCCTTCAAGCATAACATCCGCGATGAGTGGCTTGCCCGGCACCTGGGACAGGAAAAGCCGAAATCTATGGCAGCCCTCACGACACTCATGACCCGCTTTTGCGCGGGAGAAGACAGCTGGCTAGCTCGCAGTAACAACTTATCAAAGAACCCTGGTAATTCGGATACCAAGGACAAAAGTGGCAGGACACGTCGGTATAAGCAAAAACGCCGCTTAGCAGCGACAGCAATGAAGACACGACAGTCAATGCCGGATTCAGAGGCTATAAATCCGGTCAGCGAAAAAAGCCATTCAAAAAGAATACTTAGGGCCCGTCCAGTTTGGACTGAATACTCGACCTCTTGTGCCAGATACGTGGCACCCCCGAAAGGCCAGCCAATCACACTAACAGGGATTGTTGGGTGTTCAAGAAGGCAGGCAAGTTAAGAGCCGAAAACAAAGACAAGGGGCTGCACAGCGACGATGAGGAGGAGCCCAGGCCGCACAACAATGGACATAAGGGCTTTCCGCCACAAGTGCGGACGGTGAACATGATATACGCAACCCACATTCCCAAGAGGGAGCGGAAGCGTGCGCTACGGGACGTATACGCGATGGAGCCAGTTGCCCCAAAGTTCAACCCATGGTCCTCCTGCCCAATCACTTTTGATCGAAGGGACCATCCCACTAGCATCCGTCATGGCGGCTTCGCCGCATTGGTTCTCGACCCAATCATCGACGGATTTCATCTCACAAGAGTCCTCATGGACGGCGGCAGTAGCATGAACTTGCTTTACTAGGATACAGTGCGGAAAATGGGCATAGATCCCTCAAGGATTAAGCCCACAAAAACGACCTTTAAAGGCATTATACCAGGTGTAGAAGCCAACTGTACAGGCTCAATAACACTTGACGTGGTCTTCGGATCCCCGAACAATTTCCGAAGCGAAGAGTTAATCTTCGATATAGTCCCGTTTCACAATGGCTATCACGCCCTGCTCGGACGAACCGCATTCGCAAAGTTCAATGCGGTGCCGCACTACGCATATCTCAAGCTCAAGATGCCAGGCCCTCGAGGAGTAATCACGGTCAACGGAAACACCGAACGCTCCCTCCGTACGGAGGAGCACACGGAGGCTCTCACAGCAGAAGTACAAGGTAGCCTTCTTAGGCAATTCTCCAGTCCGGCCGTTAAAAAGCCAGACACTGCCAAGCGCGCCCGGAGTAACCCACAACAGGACCGCCTGGCACGCTCTGAGCAAGCGTAGCAATGCGGCCACAACCCCAGCTCTCGCGACATAGCGAAACCAGTGCCTCGCGTACATAACTACGCCCTTGAAATACCATGGGCACAGGGGAAGGGGCACAATAACGGCACGCCCAAAATACGGCTTAAAACGTACTAGGGGCTGCCGGATTCTTTTTTTAATTTTTTCTTACTTTCAGGACTCCATACTTCGGACGACCTGTTCGGCAATTCGACTGCCGCACAAACGATGCAAGATCCAGGGAGGCAGACAAGCCATGCCGCATTATGGAACTCCCAGGTGGTCTCTGTTACGAGCGGTATACCTGTTTTAAATACAATTCCGCGGCCTGCCCCTGGTCAGGACATACTGAATAGTCCAATATCTTTTGCTTACCGCACTATTTGTATCGTTCGGCTTTGATAAATAGCCTCTCTATAAACAATGCTTAGCTTCTTGTCTATTTTTTGCATTATCTTCTTTTCATCATATATGTTTATTAAATGACATGATTGCACCCGTACACCATGGTACGGCAAACACGCCAGGGGCTTCAGTACCCCTCATAATGGTGTGAGAAGTCCGTACACTTTCACAAGTGCGGCACCCCGAACTTATAGCACTATATGCATCGGCTCCGAATCATGATTTGGGTCAATAGTTGGGTTTGCCCGGCTCCTATGTTTTGGTGCCTTACGTTCCGCTCTATCGGCTAAGGTAGCACTAGGAGAACCACTGCGATTGTGCCCCGGTTCAGCTGGGTTAAGCACCTCAGTGGAGAAAGCTAAAACTGACTGTCATGATGTGGCGAGAGACCGGTCGCTGTTCGAGAGGTTTTTCGAGTCCCTAAAGGCTTATGCCGCTTCGAGCGAGGAGCTGGCTTTGTCCGGCCAAGGCGTGGATAGCGCCCCGAACTCGGTCTTCCGAACTAGGGGCTTCGCCGAAATTTAAAATTATAGAGTTCTATGGCTAAGTGAGAGTGTTCAAGCATTATAGTCCGATTGCCTGGTTCGTTGTGCTGAGCGCCTCCCTCGAAGGACCCAACTATGGGAAAAAGAGCGCTCAGGTTTATCCCGAACACCCCAGCACTAGTGGCATGGGGGCAGAAGCCGACGACTGGCCATCTCTCAATTTTTGATAAACGGCCGCACAGAAAGTAATATTTTAAATTCAATAAGCATTGCTTAGCGCATATGAACAAGTTTTCAGCGCACAGGATAAACACGAGCGAGTTCATTCAAAATCACATCCTTGGTACATTCATCCGCCACAAGGCGGGCACCTGCAAGAACATCCTTGTAGTAGTTCTCGGGCTTGCGATGCTCCTTCCCCGGCGGCGGCCCGTCCTTCACAAGCTTCTCACCGTCCAGCTTACCCCAGTGCACCTTTGCACGGGCAAGGGCCCGACGGGCACCTTCGATGCAGACGGAGCGCTTGATGACCTCGAGCCTCGGACAGGCCTCCACCAGCCGCCGCACCAGCCCGAAATAGCTCCCAGGCAGGGCCTCTCCGGGCCACAGCCGAACTATGAAGCCCTTCATGGCCTGTTCGGCCGCCTTGTGGAGCTCGACCAGCTGTTTCAGCTGGTCGCTCAAGGGCACAGGGTGTCCGGCCTCAGCAATACTGAGACCAGAACACCTTCTCCGTCGAGCTGCCCTCTTCAGCTCGGTAGAATGCGGCGGCGTCGGATACGCTGCGGGGAAGATCTGCGAATGCCCCTGGAGAGCTCCGGATTCGGGTAAGTAACAAGTAGTTCACTTTTATATTTCTGCTTTGCATAAAGAATGCCTTACCCGCTGCTATCTTCCTCATCTCCTCCAACTCTTGGAGGGCCTTTTGGGCTTCGGCCTTGGCAGACTTGGCAGCCTCTAGGGCCGTTGCAAGCTCGGATGCTTGCGCCTTCGACTCCAGCTCCAAACTCTCATGTTTTTTCATGAGAGCCTGAAGCTCTTGCTGCACCTCGCCGACCTGAGCCCCAAGTCTGTCTCGCTCGGTGCGCTCCGCGGCCGTTTTCTTTTCGGCCTCAGACAGCGCCTGCTTAAGGGTCGCCACCTCAGTCGTGGCCCCTACAATAAGCAGTACAATCCTGTTATTTTTTGCAATCAAGCCTTTTTATAGGCACTTTTTCTGTAAGGTATTTCTTACCTTCTTTCTCCTCGAGCCGCCGCTTGGCAAGGCCGAGCTCTTGCTCGGTCCGCTCGAGGTCCTGCTTCAGGACACCCACCTCCGCAGTCAGTGCGGCGGTGGATAGCAGCGAAGCCTGCATACGCATATTGACTCTTTTTTTTAGACTCCTGCGAAATTTAATAGATCCTCTATTCGGCTTTTCTTTCCGAACGCCAAACAGAGCATCAGGGGCTACTGTCTATGCGGTAATATTTTTACATATTTTTACTTACCTCGAAGCCTGTTAGAAGGCTAGCGCAAGCTTCAGTCAGTCCGCTCTTGGCGGACTGAACCTTCTGGATCACCGTACTCATAATAGTACGGTGCCCCTCGTCGATGGAGGCGTCGTCAAGCACCTCAGCAGATTGTCCGGCACCTCCGGTTGGACGGAGGCCGCCGGCTCAGAAGGCTTGCTCCTCTTGGAAGGAGTTCGCCTACCGCGGTCCGGAACTGTGGAAGATTCCGGCGCGGTGTCCGGCACAAAGCCGGACTTGGAGCCCTGGGGGCCTTATCCCCTTCACTCCTGGAGTCCGGGAGGTTGCCTTGCGGCTCCTCCGGGACCACCTCCTCCTGCCCCGGAGCTTGTCGCGACGCCACTTCGGCGTCGTCTGCAGTGCGGGGGGAGACAGCGGGCGGAACTGAGTTCACGTCCGATGAGTCCAGGGAGCCGCCCGACGATTCGTCGAATTCGGCCCTGGGGCGGACTGCATAATTACATTCGACATTAGGGAAAGCTGTGCAACAAAGGAACATCATGAGTTACTCTGATATCTGAACTTACGATTTCGCCGGACGCTTGGCCCTGTTTGGCCACTCCTCTTCGCCCTCTTCGGCGTTGGGGCGTAGTCCGGCGGAGGGGTCTTCCTTTTCCTAGACCCCTCGGCCTCCCCCGTTGGGGCGGCCTTCCTCTTCTCTCCTCCCTCCGCTGGGGGGAGAGTTTTCTTCTTCCTCCTCCTCGTTTTCATGGGAGGAGGGCGTCTCGGACTCGTCAGATGACGAGTCCGACACCACCACGTTGCGGGCACTCTTTCGAGTCCCCGTGGTCTTCTTCTTCTTGGCCTTCTTCTCCGGCACCACATAAGGCGCCGGAACCAGCAGCTTCACTAGTAGAGCTGGGGCTGGGTCTTCGGGCAGCGGAGTCGGACAGTTAATCGGTCCGGATATCGCCGCCAAGCCTGTCAAAGGTAAGGGAGTTTAGATCCCGCATAGAGTCAAACTATGAAAAAAGCTTAACATCCTGTAAAAGGTGTAGATGGCTTACCTCGCTAGCGTGACGCTGCGAGCTGTATCCGCGGTCCTCGGAAGCGGATGCGGGAGCCTCGGCGCCCTTGAATAGCATCTTCCAGGCGTCTTCGTACGTCGTGTCGAAGAGCCTGCTGAGGGTTTGATGCTGCGCCGGGTCGAACTCCCACAGATTAAAATCCCGTTGTTGGCACGGGAGGATCCGGCGGACGAGCATAACCTGGATTACATTAACAAGCCAGATTGGCTTGTTCACCAGGGACTGGATGCATGTTTGCAATCTGGTCACCTCTTTTTTGTCACCCCACGACAGGCCCGTCTCTTTCCAGGACATAAGCCGCATGGGGGGTCCGGATCGGAACTCGGGGGCTGCGATCCAGTTCGGATCACGTGGCTCGGTGATGTAAAACCACCCGGATTGCCACCCCTTTAGGGTCTCCACAAAAGAGCCCTCGAACCATAGGACGTTGGCCATCTTTCCCGCCATGGCGCCTCCGCACTCCGCCTGGCTGCCGCGCACCACCTTGGGCTTGACGTTGAAGGTCTTGAGCCAGAGGCCGAAATGAGGGCGGACGCGGAGGAAAGCCTCGCACACGACGATAAACGCCGAGATGTTGAGGATGAAGTTCGG
Source organism: Triticum urartu (assembly GCF_003073215.2). Lineage (NCBI taxonomy): Eukaryota > Viridiplantae > Streptophyta > Magnoliopsida > Poales > Poaceae > Triticum > Triticum urartu. The sequence goes on along the minus strand of NC_053026.1, from coordinate 298,805,058 downwards.
GGCCAGATCGTGGAAATCCAGGCCGTAGTAGAACATGAGCCCCCGGACAAATGGGTGGAGTGGAAAACCCAGTCCGCGGAGGAAGTGGGGAAGAAATACTACCCTCTCATGGGGCCTCGGGGTGGGGAGAAGCTGCCCCTTTTCGGGAAGCCGGTGCGCGATGTCCTTAGACAGGTATCCGGCCTTCCTTAGCTTCTTGACTTGGCCCTCCATAGCGGAGGAGACCATCCACTTGCCTCCCGCTCCGGACATTGCTGGAGAAGGTTGAGGTGGGAAGTGCGGGCTTGGGCGCTGGAGCTCGAGCGCGCAGGAGATGGATAGGCAAAGGAGGAAGAAGGCATAGGTAAAAAGGTGGATCCTTATCCCCTTATATGGGCGGATGCGGTTGTGCGTCCCCACCAGCCTAGTAAAACTCGCCCGCCTCCCAAGCGTCATGATAAATGGCGCGGTTAGGTTACCCACGTCCGTATTGATGAGAATCCCGTAAAAGGGGTACACGATCTCTGCTTTGACAAGACGTGCCAAGGAAACCGCCTCGCAAAACGTGCTGAGGTGGAAAAGTAAAAACGATTTGAGTAAAGGACTTGGTCGTAGTGTGATGACGCACTGCGGAATACGTCAACAGATTTGATTTGTGTTAATATTATTCTCTCTATGGCAATATGTGGAAACTTATTTTGCAGAGCCGGACACTACTCTTGGTGTTTACAATCTTCTATGAAGGACTTGGAGGAGGAACCCGCCTTGCAATGCCGAAGACAATCTGCGCGCCGGACTCGTCGTCATTGAAGCCTGGTTCAGGGGCTACTGAGGGAGTCCTGGATTAGGGGGTGTTCGGGTAGCCGGACTATACCTTCAGCCGGACTCCAGGACTATGAAGATACAAGATTGAAGACTTCGTCCCGTGTCCGGATGGGACTTTCCTTGGTGTGGAAGGCAAGCTTGGCGATGCGGATATTCAAGATCTCCTACCATTGTAACCGACTCTGTGTAACCCTAACCCTATCTATAAACCAGAGGGTTGTAGTGCGTAGGACATCAACTCCATATACAACAATCATACCATAGGCTAGCTTCTAGGGTTTAGCCTCCTTATCTCGTGGTAGATCTACTCTTGTACTACCCATATCATCAATATTAATCAAGCAGGAGTAGGGTATTACCTCCATCGAGAGGGCCCGAACCTGGGTAAAAACATCATGTCCCTTGTCTCTTGTTACCATCCGGCCTTGACGCACAGTTCGGGACCCCCTACCCGAGATCCGCCGGTTTTGACACCGACAGGAGTGTTTGAAAAGAGTTTTTCAAAGAAAGACCTCGATGGAGCTACTTACGTATTGAGCATCAAGATCTATAGAGATAGATAAAAACGCTTGATATATTTTGAATGAGTACATACCTTGACAAGATTTTGAAGTAGTTCAAAATGGAAAAGTCAAAGAAGGAGTTCTTGCCTGTGTTGCAAGGTGTGAAGTTGAGTAAAGACTCAAAACCTGACGACAGCAGAAAATAGAAAGAGAATGAAAAGTCATTCCCTATGCCTCAGTCATAGGTTCTATAAAAGTATGCTATGCTGTGTACCAGACCTATTGTGTACCTCACCATAAGTTTGGCAAGAGGGTACAATAGTGATCCAGGAGTGGATCACTGGACAGCGGTCAAAAATATCCTTAGTGGAATAAGGAAATGTTTCTCGGTTATGGAGGTGACAAAGAGTTCGTCGTAAAGAGTTACGTCGATGCAAGCTTTGACACCGATCTGGATGACTCTAAGTCTCGATCTAGATACATATTGAAAGTGGGAGCAATTAGCTAGAGTAGCTCCATGCAAAGCATTGTAGACATAGAAAATTTGCAAAATACATACGACTCTGAATGTGGCAGACCCGTTGACTAAATTTCTCTCACAAGCAAAACATGATCACTCTTTGGGTGTTAATCACATAGCGATGTGAACTAGATTATTGACTCTAGTAAACCCTTTGGGTGTTAGTCACATGGAGATGTGAACTAATCACATAAAGATGTGAACTATTGGTGTTAAATCACATGACGATGTGAACTAGATTATTGACTCTAGTGCAAGTGGGAGACTGAAGGAAATATGCCCTAGAGGCAATAATAAAGTTGTTATTTATATTTCCTTATATCATGATAAATGTTTATTATTCATGCTAAAATTGTATTAACCGGAAACTTAGTACATGTGTGAATACATAGACAAACAGAGTGTCACTAGTTTGCCTCTACTTGACTAGCTCGTTGCATCAATGATGGTTATGTTTCCTAACCATATACATGAGTTGTCATTTGATTAACGGGATCACATCATTAGAGAATGATGTGATTGACTTGAACCATCCGTTAGCTTAGCACGATGATCGATTAGTTTGTTGCTATTGATTTCTCCATAACTTATACATGTTCCTATGACTATGAGATCATGCAACTCCCGAATACCGGAGGGACACCTTGTGTGCTATCAAATGTCGCAACTTAACTTGGTGATTATAAACATGCTCTACAGGTGTCTCCAATGGTGTTTGTTGAGTTGGCATAGATCCAGATAAGGATTTGTCACTCCATCTATCGGAGAGGTATCTCTGGGCCCTCTCGGTAATGCACATCACTATAAGCCTTGCAAGCATTGTGACTAATGAGTTAGTTGCGGGATGATGCATTATGGAACAAGTAAATATACTTGCCGGTAATGAGATTGAACTAGGTATTGAGATACCGATGATCGAATCCCGGGCAAGTAACATACCGATGACAAAGGGAACAATGTATGTTGTTATGCAGTTTGACCGATAAAGATCTTCGTAGAATATGTAGGAACCAATATGAGCATCTAGGTTACGCCATTGGTTATTGACCGGAAGTGAGTCTCGGTCATGTCTACATAGTTCTCGAACCCGTAGAGTCCGCATGCTTAACGTTCGGTGACGATCGGTATTATGAGTTTATGTGTTTTGATGAACCGAAGGTTGTTCGGAGTCCCGGATGTGATCAAGGGCATGACAAGGAGTCTCGAAATGGTCGAGACATAAAGATCGATATATTGGAAGCCTATGTTTGGACATCAGAATGGTTCCGAGTGGTTCGGGCATTTTTCCAGAGTACCGGGAGGTTACCGGACCCCCCCGGGAGAAGTTATGGGCCTTATGGGCCATAAGAAGGAAGTACACCAGCCCACAAGGGGCTGGTGCGCCCCCCTTGGGCAGGAGGCCAAATTGGAATAGGTTTGGGGGGGGGGGGGCTTTCCTTCTCTCCAACTCCTCCTTCCCTTCCTCTCCTACTCCAACTAGGGAAGGGGGGAATCCTACTCCCGGTGGGAGTAGGACTCCCCTAGGGCGCGCCATAGAGAGGGCCGGCCCCTCCCCTCCTCCACTCCTTTATATACGGGGGAGGGGGAACCCCATGGATACACAAGTTGATCATTGATCTCTTAGTCGTGTGCGATGCCCCCTTCCACCATAATCACCTCGTTCATATCGTAGCGGTGCTTAGGCGAAGCCCTATTCCGGTAACATCGTCATCACCGTCATCGCGTCGTCATTCTGACGAAGCTCTCCCTCAACACTCTGCTGGATCGTGAGTTCATGGGACGTCACCGAGCCGAACGTGTGCAGATCATGGAGGTGCCATACTTTCGGTACTAGGATTGGTCGATCGTGAAGACGTACGACTACATCAACCGCGTTGTCATAACGCTTCCACTTACGGTCTACGAGGGTACGTGGACAACACTCTTCCCCTCTCGTTGCTATCCATCACCATGATCTTGCGTGTGCATAGGAAAATTTTTAAATTACTTCATTTCCCAACAAGATCAATAATTTCTATAAAATAAAACCACCACGTGCTCTAAAAGATATAAGAGAAGCGCTAGAGCAAAATTATCTAGCTCAAAAGATATAAGTGAAGCACAAAGAGTATTCTAATAAATTCCGATTCATGTGTGTCTCTCCAAAAGGTGTATACAACAAGGATGATTGGGGTAAACTAAAAAGCAAAGACTCAAATCATACAAGACGCTCCAAGCAAAACACATATCATGTGGTGAATAAAAATATAGCCTCAAGTAAAGTTACCGATGGACGAAGACGAAAGAGGGGATGCCTTCCGGGGCATCCCCAAGCTTAGGCTTTTGGTTGTCCTTGAATTTTACCTTGGGGTGCCTTGCGCATCCCCAAGCTTAGGCTCTTGCCACTCCTTATTCCAAAATCCATCAAATCTTTATCCAAAACTTGAAAACTTCACAACACAAAACTCAACAGAAAATCTCATGAGCTCCGTTAGTATAAAAAAACAAATCACCACTGTAAGGTACTGTAATGAACTCATTATTTATTTATATTGGTGTTAAACCTACTGTATTCCAACTTCTCTATGGTTCATACCCCCCGATACTAGCCATAGATTCATCAAAATAAGCAAACAACACACAAAAACAGAATCTGTCAAAAACAGAACAGTCTGTAGCAATCTGTAAGTTTCAAATACTTCTGTAACTCCAAAAATTCTACCAAATTAGGAAGGCCTGGGTAATTTGTATGTTAATATGCTTCAGTTAGAATTGGTATTTTATCGCTCTCTGATTAAAAATGAAAATTATTCTCGTGAGCGCATACTTTCTGTTTTTTCAGCAAGATCAAACAACAATCATCCAAGAAGATCCTAAAGGCTTTACTTGGCACAAACACTAATTAAAACATAAAAAACACAATCATAGCTGTAGCATGATGAATTATTTATTATTAAACTGGAACAGAAAGAAAGAAACAAAAATAAAATTGGGTTGCCTCTACTACCCTCTTGAGCACTGCGTTGGTTTTCCCTTGAAGAGGAAAGGGTGATGCAGTAAAGTAGCGTAAGTATTTCCCTCAGTTTTTGAGAACCAAGGTATCAATCTAGTAGGAGATCACGCTCAAGTCCCACGCACCTACACAAACAAATAAGAACCTCGCAACCAACGCGATAAAGGGGTTGTCAATCCCTTCACGGTCACTTACGAGAGTGAGATCTGATAGATATGATAAGATAATATTTTTGGTATTTTTATGATAAAGAGAAATAAAGATGCAAAGTAAAATAAACGGCAAAGGAAATAACTAAGTGTTGGAAGATTAATATGATGGAAGATAGACCCGGGGGCCATAGGTTTCACTAGTGGCTTCTCTCAAGAGCATAAGTATTACGGTGGGTAAACGAATTACTGTCGAGCAATTGATAGAAAAGCGAATGAATTATGAGAATATCTAGGTATGATCATGTATATAGGCATCACGTCCGCGACAAGTAGACCGAAACGATTCTGCATCTACTACTATTACTCCACACATCGACCGCTATCCAGCATGCATCTAGAGTATTAAGTTCATAAGAACAGAGTAATGCTTTAAGGAAGATGACATGATGTAGAGGGATAAACTCATGCAATATGATATAAACCCCATCTTTTTATCCTCGATGGCAACAATACAATACGTGTCGGTTCCCTTTCTGTCACTGGGATCGAGCACCGCAAGATTGAACCCAAAGCTAAGCACTTCTCCCATTGCAAGAAAGATCAATCTAGTAGGCCAAACCAAACTGATAATTCGAAGAGACTTGCAAAGATAAACCAATCATACATAAAAGAATTCAGAGGAGATTCAAATATTGTTCATAGATAAACTTGATCATAAACCCACAATTCATCGGATCTCGACAAACACACCGCAAAAGAAGATTACATCGAATAGATCTCCAAGAAGATCGAGGAGAACTTTGTATTGAGATCCAAAGAGAGAGAAGAAGCCATCTAGCTAATAACTATGGACCCGAAGGTCTGAAGTAAACTACTCACACATCACCGGAGAGGCCATGGAGTTGATGTAGAGGCCCTCCGTGATCAATGCCCCCTCCGGCGGAGCTCCGGAAAAGGCCCCAAGATGGGATCTCTCGGGTACAGAAGGTTGCGGCGGTGGAATTAGGTTTTCGTGGTGCTCCTGGATGTTTGGGGTACGTGGATTATATAGGAGGAAGAAGTACGTCGGTGGAGCAACGGGGGCCCACGAGGGTGGAGGGCGCGCCTAGGGGGGTAGGCGCCCCCCTACCTCGTGGCCTCCTCTGTTGTTTCTTGACGCCCACTCCAAGTCTCCTGGATCATGTTTGTTGAGAAAATCACGTTCCCGAAGGTTTCATTCCGTTTGGACTCGTTTGATATTCCTTTTCTTCGAAACCCTAAAATAGGCAAAAAATAACAGCAATTTGGGCTGGGCTTCCGATTAGTAGGTTAGTCCCAAAAATGATATAGAAAAAAATAAAGCCCATTGACATCCAAAATAGATAATATAATAGCATGGAGCAATCAAAAATTATAGATACGTTGGAGATGTATCAAGCATCCCCAAGCTTAATTCCTGCTCGTCCTCGAGTAGGTAAATGATAAAAGAAGAATTTTTGATGTGGAATGCTTTCTAACATATTTCTCAATGTAATTTTTCTTTATTGTGGCATGAATGTTCAGATCCATAAGATTCAAGATAAAAGTTTAATATTGACATAAAAATAATAATACTTCAAGCATACTAACTAAGCAATCATGTCTTCTCAAAATAACATGGCCAAAGAAAGTTATCCCTACAAAATCATACAGTCTGGCTATGCTCTATCTTCACCACACAAAATATTTAAATCATGCACAACCCCGATGACAAGCCAAGCAATTGTTTCATACTTTTGATGTTCTCAACCTTTTTAAAACTTCATGCAATATATGAGCGTGAGCCATGGATATAGCACTATATGTGGAATAGAATGGTGGTTGTGGAGAAGACAAAAAGGAGAAGATAGTCTCACATCAACTAGGCGTATCAACGGGCTATGGAGATGCCCATTAATAGATATCAATGTGAGTGAGTATGGATTGCCATGCAACGGATGCACTAGAGCTATAAGTGTATGAAAGCTCAACAAAAGAAACTAAGTGGGTGTGCATCCAACTTACTTGCTCATGAAGACCTAGGGCAATTTGAGGAAGCCCATCATTGGAATATACAAGCCAAGTTCTATAATGAAAAATTCCCACTAGTATAAGAAAGTGATATCATAGGAGACTCTCTATCATGAAGATCATGGTGCTACTTTGAAGCACAAGTGTGGAAAAAAGATAGTAGCATTGTCCCTTCTCTCTTTTTCTCTCATTTTCTTTTTTTCTTCTCTTTTCTGGGCCTCTTTTTTCGTCCGGAGTCTCATCCCGACTTGTCGGGTCATCATAGTCTCCATCATCCTTTCCTCACTGGGAAAATGCTCTAACAATGATGATCATCACACTTTATTTACTTACAACTCAAAAATTACAACTCGATACTTAGAACAAGATATGACTCTACGTGAATGCCTCCAGCGGTGTACTGATGACCCACAAGTATAGGGGATCTATCGTAGTCCTTTCAATAATTAAGAGTGTCGAACCCAATGAGGAGCAGAAGGAAATGATAAGCGGTTTTCAGCAAGGTATTCTCTGCAAGTACTGAAATAAGTGGTAACATATAGTTTTGTGATAAGATAAATTGTAACGAGCAACAAGTAACAAGAGTAAATAAAGTACAGAAAGGTGGCCCAATCCTTTTTGTAGCAAAGGACAAGCCAAAACAAACTCTTATATAAGGAAAAGCGCTCCCGAGGACACATGGGAATATCGTCAAGCTAGTTTTCATCACGTTCATATGATTCGCATTCGATACTTTGATAATTTGATATGTGGGTGGATCGGTGCTTGGGCGCTATTCTTACTTGAACAAGAATCCCACTTATGATTAACCTCTATTGCAAGCATCCGCAACTACAACAAAAGTATTAAGGTAAACCTAACCATAGCATGAAACATGTGGATCCAAATCAGCCCCTTACGAAGCAACGGATAAACTAGGGTTTAAGCTTCTATCACTCTAGCAACCCATCATCTACTTATTACTTCCCAATGACTTCCTCTAGGCCCAAATAATGGTGAAGTGTTATGTAGTCGACGTTCACATAACACCACTAGAGGCTAGACAACATACATCTTATCAAAATAAGTCTAAACGAATA
>NC_053026.1:298780640-298795980 GCF_003073215.2 Triticum urartu | reverse complement strand
AAGAACTCCGGTTTGCAAAAAGAATCAAATCGAACGAAGCAACGAAAGTCAAACGGCGAAAGAAAACTTCGTTTACTAATCTGGATCTAAGTCAAATTTTACAGATGCAAAAACTTGTTTGAGTTGGTTAAACGGAAAGAGGGTTTCGAGACGAAACTCCAGGCGCTTGAATCGCCTGATTCCGATAAACGAGCGAAAAGTTATACTAGAACGAAAATCGGATCAGAAATCGCGATCAGAAATAACCGCGGAAAAATCCGAGAAAAAAAACGACGAACAGATTAACGAACGAACGTTCGTTAACTGAAACTAAACACGAATTCGTCTCGTTAAAACGAACGAACGGGCGAACGCTCGCTAAATAAATAAACCAGAAAATAAAACCGATCTATTTATAAAAAAATGAATCTAGGGTTTTCTAAAAAAACCGGATCGGTTTCTTTAGAAAAACCGGGGCGGCGGGCGGCTACCTCGGCTCGGCTCCGGCGAGGTCCGGCGGGGCTCCGGTGGCGGCGCGGGTGGCGGCGCGGCGGTGGGGCTGCGGCGGCGGCGACTCGGGGCTCCAGGGGGGCCGGGTGGTATTTAAAGGGGGAGAGGCGGCGGCGGCTCCGACTTGGGGAGGGGGTCGGGCGGCGGCGGCGGCTCGGTCTCCCGAGTCCGGCGGCGGCACGGGACGGGGAGGCGGTGGCGCGGGCGGGCCTGGCTCGGCTGGGCTTCGGCCCAGTCGGGCGCGCGGGAGTTTTAAAAAAAATCCCGCCGAACTAAGAAAAAACCTAGAAAAATAAATAAAAATCTAAAAATGCCAAAACAAATTTTCACCGTCTAAATAAAATATTTAGAACAGGATGAACATTTTCTTGGCCCTAAAATGCAGTTTTGAAAACGTGCAATTTTTCCTAAATTCAAATAAAATAGCGAGAAAACTCCGAAATAAAATCTTACTTGATTTTTTATTAAACCTTCAATATTTCTTTATTTTGGGAAAGTCATTTTATTCCCTCTCTCATATTTTTATTATAGAAATAATTGAAGATAGAATAAATAAAATCAATGATCCTATTTTCAAAATTTGAGAAAAACCCAAATATGAAAATAACGAAATCCCCAACTCTCTCCGTGGGTCCTTGAGTTGCGTAGAATTTCTGGATCAGGCCAAAAGCAAATAAAATATGATATGCAGTGATGATCTAATGTATAACATTCCAAATTGAAAATTTGGGATGTTACAAACCTACCCCCCTTAAGATGAATCTCGCCCTCGAGATTCGGGTTGGCTAGAAAATAGGTGAGGGTGGTCCTTCAGCTTCCTCTCGCTCCCAGGTGGCTTCATCCTCGGTGTGGTGGCTCCACTGAACTTTGCAAAACTTGATAACCTTGCTGCGGGTGACTCGGCTGGCATACTCAGAGAATCTTGACTGGTTTCTCCTCATAGGTCAAATCACTATCCAACTGAATTGCTTCCAGCGGCACTGTATCTCTCAGCGGTATATCCGCCATCTCTGCGTGGCACTTCTTCAACTGGGAAACGTGGAACACGTCGTGAACCCGACAATCCTTCGGGCAACTCCAACTTGTAGGCAACTTCTCTTCTCCATACGCTCCAAAACTTTGTATGGTCAACAAAACGTGTGGCGCTAACTTTCCCTTAACTCCAAAGCGCTTAACTCCCCGAAGTGGAGATACTCGAAGATAAACTCGGTCTCCGACTTCGTAAACTGTCTCCTTGCGTTTAGAATCCGCGTAGCTCTTCTGCCTGGACTGGGCTACCTTGAGCCTATCGCGAATCAATTTCACTTTTGTTCAGACTCCTTAATCAAATCCGGTCCAAACAACTGGCGGTCTCCAACTTCATCCCACGACAATGGTGTCCTGCACCTTCTTCCGTACAAGGCTTCGAAAGGGGCCATCTTCAAACTGGATTGATAACTGTTGTTGTAAGAGAACTCTGCATATGGCAAATTGTCGTCCCAACTAGATCCATAATCTAGCGCACAAGCTCTCAGCATATCCTCCAAAATCTGATTGACTCTCTCGGTCTGTCCATCTGTCTGCGGATGAAAAGCTTGTACTGAACTCTAGCCTGGTACCCAAAGTTTCGTGCAACTGATTCCAGAACTTTGAGGTAAACTGGGTTCCTCTATCTGATACAATGCTCCTGGAACTCCATGCAGACATACGATCCTGGTCATGTATATCTTTGCCAACTTAGCACTGGTGTAGTGGTCTTTACTGGGATGAAATGAGCTACCTTCGTCAAGCGATCGACTACAACCCATATCGAGTCATAGCCTGAACAGGGTCCTGGGTAATCCCGTGATAAAATCCATGCCTAGCTTATCCCACTTCCATTCGGGTATCGGCAATGGTTGTAGCAATCCTGCTGGCTTCTGATGCTCTGCCTTTACTCTCTGACATACATCACAAACTGCTACATACTCCGCAATATCCTTCTTCATTCCGGTCCACCAGAAAGTATCCTTCAAATCCAAATACATCTTGGTATTTCCTGGGTGAATCGAATATGGTGAATCATGGGCCTCCTGCAGAATCAACTTCCTGATCTCCGGGTCGTTAGGCACATAAACACGGTCTTCAAACCATAGGGTATCGTGCTCATCCTCACGAAATCCTTTAACTTTTCCTTTGCTCATCTTCTCCTTTATAGAGGCAACCTCCTTGTCAGTCTTCTGAGCTTCTCTGATCTTATCCATCAAAGTAGACTGAATCTCCAATGCTGCTACATAGCCTCTCGGAACTATCTCCAAACATAGCTCACGAAGGTCTTCGGCTACACCTTCGGTAAATCTCCCGTCATTAGTGTGTTGACATGGCTCTTACGGCTCAGCGCATCGGCTACTACGTTAGCCTTTCCGGGATGATAATGCAATCTCATATCATAATCCTTGATGAGCTCCAACCATCTCCTTTGCCTGAGATTTAGCTCCTTCTGCGTGAAAATATACTTCAAACTCTTGTGATCCGTGTACACTTCACAATGGTTTCCAATGAGAAAATGTCTCCAAGTCTTCAATGCATGCACTACGGCTGCTAACTCCAAATCATGCGTGGCATAATTCAACTCATGAGGTTTCAGCTGTCGTGAAGCATACGAAACAACTCTTCCCTCCTGCATAAGCACTGCTCCAAGTCCTCGACGTGAAGCGTCGCAATACACCTCATAATCCTTGCTCTGATCTGGCAGAATCAACACTGGTGAGGTAACCAAACGTTTCTTCAACTCCTGGAAACTGGCCTCACATTCCTCAGTCCATTTGAACTTGGTATCCTTCTTCAACAACTCCGTCATAGGCTTCGCAATTTTTGAGAAATTCTCAATGAATCTCCGGTAGTATCCTGCAAGTCCAAGAAAACTCCGGATCTCTCCAACTGTTGTTGGTGCTTCCCAATTTGTCACAGTGACAACCTTGGTGGGATCTACTGCTATACCTTCTCCGGATATAACGTGTCCGAGGAATCCAACTTCCTTCAACCAAAACTCACATTTACTGAACTTGGCATATAACTGATGTTCTCTGAGCTTCTCAAGTACCAAACGCAAATGCTCCTTATGCTCCTCTTCATTCTTTGAGTAGACCAAAATATCATCAATGAACACCACGACGAACTTATCCAAAAACTCCATAAACACCTTGTTCATCATGTTCATGAAATATGCAGGTGCGTTAGTCAGACCAAATGACATAACGGTATACTCGTACAGCCCATACCTGGTGGTAAAAGCCGTCTTAGGTATATCCTGCTCTCGAATCTTCAACTGATGGTATCCTGATCGCAGATCGATCTTGGAAAATACCTTAGCTCCTTGCAATCGATCAAACAGATCATTGATCATCGGCAGTGGGTACTTGTTCTTGATTGTTACTTCGTTCAATCCTCGATAATCAACAACCATCCTTAACGATCCATCCTTCTTCTCCACTAGAAGTACTGGCGATCCCCAAGGTGAAGAACTTGGGCGAATATAACCTTTATCCAGTAACTCCTTAATCTGCTTCTTAATCTCCTCCAAATCTTTTGCGGGCATCCTGTATGGTCTCTTAGATATGGGCCCTGTGCCTGGCAAAAGCTCAATCAAAAACTCAATATCTCTATCCAGTGGCATGCCTGGCAACTCCTCCGGAAATACGTCAGGGAAATCCTTCACCACTGGTACTTCCTCCTGCACAACTCCTGATAAGGAATTTACTTGAGTCCTCTTCGGCACATGCCGGGATACATACTTGATCCTTCTTCCTTCTGGTGTGTAAGCAAAATTGACTTACTGGCACATTCAATGTTCCCTCCATACTTCGATAACCAATCCATGCCTAATATCACATCCAATCCTTGAGATTCCAATACTATTAGGTCCGAGGGAAATACATAGTTACCAATCCTTAATGGTAACCGATCACACCATAGACTAGCCATATACTCTGCTCCAGGCGAGGTTACTAACATGGGTGACCTAAGGGCTTGGGTTGGCAGTTTATACTTATCCACAAATCCCCTTGAGATGTATGAATGCGATGCACCAGTATCAAAAAGAACGAGTGCAGTAAATGACTTAACCAAAAACTTACCTATTACTGCATCTGGCTGAGCTTCAACCTCCTCCACGTTAACGTGGTTCACCTGTCCCCTATTGAAAGGGTTCGGCTTCTTCCCAGAGCTTACATTGCCATTTCCATTCTGGGCTTCAGGACATTCATTGGCGTAATGTCCAGTCTTCTGGCACTTATAGCAAGTGACTTGGCTCAGGTCTCTCTTGGCTGGTGTTGATGGGTTGGTACGGTTCTGGCCGTTGCTTCCTCCATTCCCATTACCATTCTTGGGGCCATTATGATTGTGCGAGCTGCCTCCTCCATGGGTATGCTGAAAATGTCCTCCCGGTTTAGGGGTAAAACGTGGCTTCTGCTGAGCTCCAGAATTGTACTTCCCTTGTCCATACTTCCTCTTGCGGTTTTCAATCTGCTGCTGCTTCCCTTCAATCATAAGAGCGATCTACCAACTCCTGGTAGTTGTTGAAGCTTGCTACCATCAACTGCATGCTCAACTCATCATTCAGTCCTTCCAGAAACTTCTCCTGCTTAGCTGCATCCGTAGCAACGTCATCTGGGGCATAACGTGCTAGCTTACTAAAGTCATCCACATACTGGCCAACTGTCCGTCCTCCTTGGCGCAAGTTGCGAAACTCACGCTTCTTCATGGCCATAGCTCCTGCTGAAACATGGGCAGTACGGAAAGCCTGCTGAAATTGGTCCCATGTCACCGTGGCTATAGGGTAGGTGACAGTGTAATTCTCCCACCATGATGCTGCTGGTCCATCCAACTGATGTGCGGCAAAGCGCACCTTCTCAGCATCAGTACATCCTGTAGTGGTTAACTCCCTTCCAATCTTGCGGAGCCAATCATCTGCTACTATAGGCTCGGTGCTACTAGAGAACACCGGCGGATTCAGCCTAAGAAAACGGGTTAAGTGATCCACAGGTGGTGGGGTGGTGGGTTGTTGTTGTTGTTGTTCCCCTGATTCTGATTCTGGACTAGCAACTGCATCAACGTATTCTGCTGCTGGATCAACTGAGTGAGCTCCGGTGGGAAAGCAAATCCATTGTCACGTCTCGGAGGCATCTGGGGGGTTTAGAAAAGATGAGAATATAGAATAGAATGAGGTCTAGAGGGAAAACACTACCCATATGCACATGAGGCAAATGCAAACAAAATCACTTCATTCAATCAAACAAGGGCATACAACGGTCTATCTATCGTTACAAAAGTGCTCGGGCTATACTAGATACATGGGGAATACTACTACTGATATGGTGGTCGACTAGAAAAACTGCTCCGATGAAGACTCCATGATATCTGCTCCAGCTTCATCAACATAGTCATCATCGCTATCGTCTGGGTCCGAGTCGGTGTCGTCGATGATGATGTAGTTCTCTGGACAAGTGCAATCTTCGTCTTCTCCTCAGTTGCGGGAAATCCCATGAATATTTTTTAGCTTCTTTCAGATCATCGTTCTTCTCCACGAGTGTTGCTATTTCCTCCTCATATCCATCGCGTGTAGACTTGAGTTCTTCTTCCAGCTCCGTGATCTTGGTCATGGCCTTCTTCAGGTCTATCATGCCTGCGCACATCTGGTTCTCCTGGCGTCGAATGTGCTGGTTTAACTCCTGGATGAAAGCTGCAATTGATCTATCCTTCCTGGTGCTGATCATCTCCCATTGCTCATCTCGGCGCCCACAAATCTGGTAGATAGTATCCTTGAGATCCTTGTGGTAAACTTCTCCAATGCGTCCCATAGTGATGTGGGCTGCCATGCTCTTTCCTAGACTCCAGGTTGGTGCATCAAAGGAAAACTCTATGGGCTCAGTGACGGGCATGAACGTCCTTCCTGGAACTTGAACTTGAATCATCCAGCGCTCCTCTTCAGGTAAAGTGGCGTTGTAGGTTCCGGTGAAGCTTGGTACTCCGATGTTCAGGTATCTAGTGACTTCCTTCAAGTGACGTCCAAAGGGTGTATCTTCATCCGGTTGCGTGAACTTGTTCCTTGCATCCGCCATCCTAAAAGAGTAGAAAAGATGAGGAGTCAGAAATGAGAAGAGTGAGTAGTGATCTGGGCTTTAGCTTAGTGGTCGTGTCCTATAGTCAGTGTGTGCTCTGATACCATCTTGTAGCGACCAGACCTCAAACAGTCCGATCTCTGTGCTTTAGTGTCATCCCTGGATCAGTAATGCTGACACGCACAGTACTTGAAGGATTTATAACAGAGTAGCAATCACACACTTATTACATCGAATGTCTCAAAAGAGAACTTATTACAATAAATATGGCTTAAGGCCATCTAATAACGATAACAGCGGAAGGCTTGGAAGATAAGTGAGTCCATCAACTCCAACGGCATCACTGAGTATAGAACCACGACCTAAAGGCACCTTACTCGTCGTCTGAAAAGTCTGCAACATGAACGTTGCAGCCCGAAAACGGGTCAGCACATGGAATATGCTGGCAATGTAACACATAGAGAGTAATGGAAGAATAAAGCTATACTACATGCATATATGGCTGGTGGAAAGCTCTATGGTTACAGTTTTGCGTAAAGCCAATTTTTCCCTACTGCAAAGGAATAAATTTTATTTAACTATCATGGTAGTTGTTAAACATTGAGAGCGTAGACACCCTCTGAGGGAGTCCTGGATTAGGGGGTCTCTGGACAGCCGGACTATCTCCATTGGCCGGACTGTTAGACTATGAAGATACAAGATTGAAGACTTCGTCTCGTGTTCGGCTGGGACTCTACTTGGCGTGGAAGGCAAGCTAGGCAATACGGATATGGATATCTCCTCTTTTGTAACCGACCTTGTGTAACCCTAACCCTCTCCGGTGTCTATATAAACCGAAGGGTTTTAGTCCGTAGGACAACAATCACAATATACAATCATACCATAGGCTAGCTTCTAGGGTTTAGCCTCTCTGATCTCGTGGTAGATCTACTCTTGTAACACCCATATCATCAATATTAATCAAGCAGGACGTAGGGTTTTACCTCCATCAAGAGGGCCCGAACCTGGGTAAAACATCGTGTCCCCTGCCTCCTGTTACCATCTGGCCTAGACGCACAGTTCGGGACCCCCTACCCGAGATCCGCCGGTTTTGATACCGACATTGGTCCTTTCATTGAGAGTTCCTCTGTGTCGTCGCCGTTAGGCTTGATGGCTCCTACTATCATCAATAGCGATGCGGTCCAGGGTGAGACTTTTCTCCCCGGACAGATCTTCATATCCGGCGGCTTTGCACTGTGGGCTAATTCGCTTGGCCATCTGGAGCAGATTGAAAGCTATGCCCCTGGCCATCAGGTCAGATTTGGAAGTTTGAACTACACAGCCGACATCCGCGGAGACTTGATCTTCGACGGATTCGAGCCACAGCCGGGCGCGCCGCACTGTCGCGATGGGTATGACCTAGCTCTGCCGCCGAATAGTACCCCAGAGGCCGCGCCCGCACCAGCTCCGACCCTTAGCTTGGAGCCAGCTATGCCAATCGAGGACAGGTGGTTAGACACCACCTCAGGGGCTGCAGTCTCAACGGCGATTGAGCCAAACACCAGCATAATCCTCTGCGCAACCCATGACTCCAAGGTGCCGGACTCTTTTTCTGACTCCGAACCGCCCGCGCCCCTGCCAATCGAATCCAATTGGGCGCCGATCATGGAATTCACCGCCGCAGATATCTTTCAGCACTCGCCCTTCGGCGACATTCTGAATTCACTAAGGTCTCTCTCTTTGTCAGGAGAGCCCTGGCCGGATTATGGCCAACAGGATTGGGATGCGGACGATGAAGAAATTCGACGCCCACCTACCACCCACTTAATAGCCACTGTCGATGACTCAACCGACATGCTCGACTTTAACTCCGAAGACATCGACGGTATGGAGACGATGCGGGAGGCGAAGAGGAACCACCGCCCACAGGGCACTGGACGTCCACTTCATCATATGACGTATACATGGTGGACACACCGAAAGAAGACGATGACGAGGAACGGAAGGACGCACCGAAGGCTTGTTCCCTCGAGAAGCAGTCAAAGCGGCGGCGCAAGAGCCGCCCCAAATCCCGCCTCGTCAGAAATAACGATCATACAGACCCAGCGTTGGAGCAGGGCGAACCACTGCCGGACCACGGCAATACGGGGAATCAAACCGAACAAACCAATTCTGTCAAAGATAATAGTCCGGACGACATAACGCCGGACAGGCACCCGGAGCAGCAGAATGCACTTCAAAGGCTTGTTGCCACCGCGAGGAGTCTGAAAAAGCAGAAGCAAAGGCTCAAGGCTGCGCAGGACACACTCCAAATCAGATGGAGTAAAGTACTCAACACAGCAGCGAAGTACAGCGACAATCGCCCCACCAAGAGCTACCCAAAGCGGAAGTTGCTACCTGAATTCGATGAGGAGGCCTCAGACCCCCCACAACCAAAAATCAAAACAGCCACCTGGCCGGATAGACGACCTCACGGCCAACATAGAGCGGCAAACAATGCCACTCACAAGACAATACGCGATCCACGCGAGGGCTCGCACCAAAAGGACGGCGCAACCAGATCCATCTATGGACCACGCAAGTGCGCCCCAGCATACAATGTAACACAACAAACATCCGAACAACGCGGTACACCTAGATACAGGGGCGCCGCACACCCCCTATGTTTCAGAGATGAGGTGTTGGACCATGAATTTCCAGAGGGATTCAAACCCGTAAACATAGAGGCATACGACGGAACAACAGACCCTGGGGTCTGGATTGAGGACTATATCCTCCATATTCATATGGCTCGAGGAGACGATCTCCATGCCATCAAGTACTTACCCCTCAAGCTCAAAGGGCCAGCTCGTCACTAGCTTAAAGGCCTCCCCGAAAACTCCATTGGAAGCTGGGAAGAGCTCGAAGACGGTTTTCGCGCAAATTTTCAAGGGACTTATGTCCGACCTCCGGACGCGGACGATTTGAGTCATATAACTCAACAGCCCGGAGAGTCAGCCCGAAAACTTTGGGACAGGTTTCTTACTAAAAAGAACCAAATTTTTGACTGTCCGAGTGCCGAAGCCTTGGCAGCTTTTAAGCATAGCGTCCGTGATGAATGGCTTGCCAGACACCTCGGCCAAGAAAAGCCGAGAACAATGGCAGCATTAACAAGCCTCATGACCCGCTTTTGTGCGGGTGAGGACAGCTGGCTAGCCAGATGCAGCACCAGCGACCCCAGTACATCTAAAGTTAGAGATGGAAACGGGAAATCACGGTGCAACAGCAATAACAAACGCCGGAATAAAGAAGACAGCACGAAGAGCACGACAGTAAACGCCGGATTCAAAAGCTCTCGGCCAGATTAGCAAAAGCCGCCCTCTAAAGGCGCCAGAGACGAACTGTCCAGCCTAAACAAAATTCTGGACCAAATATGTCAGATCCATAGCACCCCTGGCAAACCTGCTAATCATACCCATAGAGAATGTTGGGTCTTCAAGTAGTCCGGCAAGCTCAACGCCGTACACAAGGGGGAGGATACACCAAGTGAAGATGAGGATGAGCCTCTCAAGCAAGACACTGGGGAACAAAAGAAATTTCCCCCAGAAGTCAAAATAGTAAACGTGTTACACGTGATCAAGGGAAGAAATAAAACGGCACTCCCAGAAAAAAATGCCCAAGGGCCTATCACCGCGGAGTCCTGCCATTGGTCGTCTCAACCGATCACTTTCGACCATCGTGATTACTCAGCAAGTATCCGGCGTGCAGGATGGGTTGCCCTGGTATTAGACCCAATAATTGACGGATACCACTTCACACGAGTCCTGATGGACGGTGGCAGCAGTCTAAACCTGATATATCGGGATACAATCCGCGAAATGGGGTAGACCCAACAAAAATTTGCCATAGCAATACTACCTTTAAAGGAGCAACGCCAGGCCCAGGGGCTCATTGCACGGCTCCCTGCTACTAAAGTTATATTCGGCTTCCCCGATAACTTCCGTAGCGAACATTTAACCTTCCACATCGCTCCGTTCCAAAGTGGCTATCAAGCACTACTCGGACGCGAAGCTTTCACTCGCTTTAATGCAATACCGCACTACGCTTCCCTCACACTCAAGATGCCCCGTCCATGTGGCATCATTACAGTAAACGGAAGTATTAAGCGATCTTTGCGCGCTGAAGAGAGTGCGGCTGCCTTGGCAGCCGCACACTAAAAATGACCTCACCAACTAAAGCATCTAACAGGTCGTCAAGACCTCGGACACGGTTAGTCGAGTCCGGCGCTGCTATACATAATTTATACCGGATCAATGGTCACACCCCTATTACACATACAAGGGGCTCAACGCGCGTAGACAAGTGGCAATTTTTACTCATCTTGAATTATATATGGTTTCTTTAAAAACTATCTTTTCGCACGACAACTTTTTCACCTAAGTTCCTCTCTTTTACAGATGATCATCGTGTTACACCCGTCCAGGATACGGCATAACGGAGACACAGGCACAGACGTGCAGCAGGGACCCGCTCCAAGGATTCTTTTTAGATTAAGACCCTACGTAAACCTTTTTTACTGTCTCTTGTTGATACATATCCACCGAATTCTCAGCACAGTTGAGAAGGATGCTGACGTCTTGGCATGTGGCCACGTCAGAACAATGCACGTACCTGGACACAAGGGGCTTCTTACGAAGGGCACTATTTAGGCCCGGTTTATACCATAAAGACCGAATACCTTAGGGAGTGTTCGGTGTTGCGAGTTTGGCCTTATATGCATCAGCTCCGAATCATTGTCTTTGGTCAAATGTTGGGTTTGCCCGGCTCCTGTGTTTTGGTGCCTTACATTCCGCTTTACCGGCTAAGATAGCACCAGGAGAACTACTGTGATTGTGCCCTGGTTCTTCCGGACGAGCACCTCAGTAGAGAAAGCCGAAAACTGACTGTCATGATATAGCGTGAGACTGGTCAACCACTCGATGACCTATTGGAATGTTAGAATTCATCCGCCTTAACCAAGGGCCGTTTTTCGGCCAGGCATGTACGCACCCCGCGATCGGGAGAGTGCGGAGCCACCAGGGGCTATCTAGTAGCCCCACTATCAAACTCCTATGGCTAAGTGAAAGTGTTAAAGCATTATAGTCCGGTTGCCTCGCTCGCTATGCTACCACCTCCTTAATAGGACCAAGACGTTGGGTTAAGTGTGAGCACACGTTTTTTGCGAGCACCTCCGCATTATATGCGTGGGGGTTGAAGCCGACGGCTGCAATTTTTCAGGTTATACACATGTATACATAAACGGCCGCACAGGAGGCATCACACTACTTTCAGGCAAGTATAAACATAGCCTTATAAAAACTTCATAAAAGCATTGTGCTTACAATGAGAATACATATCACTCAAATATAATATTCTTCGAGCACTGGGCCTCTATCAAACGAGCACCCTCGAGAACCTCCTCAAAATAGTGCTCGGCAGCCACCTAGCCTATGGGCGAACCCTGCGCCGCAACAGTGGCAGCGTCCATCTCCGCCCAGTATGCTTTAACACGGGCAAGGGCCATCCGCGAGCCTTCTATGCACGCCGACCTCTTCATCGCATTAATGTGCGGCACCGCACCAAGGAACTGCTGCACTAAGCTGAAATAGCTGTTCGGCTTTGGCTTTTCCGGCCATAGCTGATCCATAACAGACCAAAAGGCGAGTCGGGACAACCTATTCAGTTCGGCCCATTCGGCTATCTGGTCAGTCAATGAAAGCGGACGCTCTGGAACGTGGAATTGCGACCAGAACAGCTTGTCCACTTCACGATCTGTCTGACCTTGGAAGTACTTGGCCGCATCGGCAACGCTTGCCGCCAAATCCATATACGCATCTGCCGAATTCCACAGCCGATCCAGAGGGGCATACCGTGGATCCCCGAACTTCCTCTGCAACATGAAGGATTTCCCAGCCGCAATATCCCCGGCTTCCCGCAGCTCCTCCTTCTTCGCTCTCATAGCAGAACGGGTGTCTTTGTCCACCGCCGTGGCCTTCTCAAGGTCCGTTGCCTACGCCCGGTTTTCTTTTTCAAGGACCCGGCAACGGTCGGCAGTGTCTTTTAATTCTACGACCATCTTGGCCATCATCTCTTGGCTCTCGCAATGTGCGGCCTTCTCGGCTTTCAACTCTTTGGCCACCTTCAAAGCAGCGGCATTACTAATCCTCGATTGTTCCTTGGCTCGGGCAAGTTCTGCCCGCAAGGTTTCCACGGTGGCAGCTCCATCTGCAGTCACAACATATTAAAGATACTGGCATCATGCTGCTCTTACTATGTGGCGTTCACCAGATAACAACACTTACCATGTGCCTCGTCAAGCCTCTTGTTAACAAGCTCGATGTCGGCGTCTGCCGCATCCAGTTGCCGTTTTAATTTGGCAAACTCACTAGTCCGGCTAGCCACCGGAGCTTCCACCGCCTGCACATAGGGGCAGTCTGGTTATTGCCTGGGAATATGATCCTCTGTTCGCCGCCGTTCTCGACGACAACCAGAGTCTCAGGGGCTACTATCTACACAGGGCACACCTAACATGTGCAGTACTATCAGATATTATCTCACGTACCTCAAAGCCTGTCAGTAGACTCATAAAGGCTTCATGTAATCCGCCTTCGGCGGACGAGATTCTCTACATCACCGTACCCATCAGCATACGGTGTTCTTATGAGATGGCCGCTCGCCCCACCAACTCCTTCAGAACGTCCGACCGCACACCAGACGGTGTCGGACTCTTTTGTCTGCTCTCTTCGGGAGCCGGACGCTGGGGACTTCGGGGGTCTATGGGATTATCTTCTGGCCTCACCGGATCCGGAGAGGCCCTCCGTGACGACACTTCGGGGTCGCCCGCTTCTTGAGCGGAGGAGTCCGGGGGAGGCGTTTCGCTCTCCATCATCTTTGGAAGAAGATCCCCCGAAGACGAGCTCATCTGAGAGGGGCTAAGGCCCGAACTGCAAGATATGTGCGGTGGTTATTTTCTCAGAAGGAAAAGATAACATACCTTTACTATTTTGGATCACTTATGACTCGTTGGAGGGCTGATCCCCCCGCGGACTTTGTGCAGAAAAAGCACCCCCCCCCCCGAGGCAGGACCCTCTGTGGGAGACTTCTTCTCCCGTTTGGAGGCTTCGGCTTCCGGATCCTCGGAAGTAGTCCTTTTCCTCCCCCGATTGTCCTCCTTCGTGGAGACGCTCATTCCCTCGGTTGGAACGGGCAGCGATGGGGGCCCGTGTCCGCCCGTATTATCCCCCCCCCCCGGTATCTTCCTTCGAGGGCTCCGGGCAAGGTGCGACCTCGAGCATCTTTTCCAATACCGGATTTTCTAAACCCTCAGGGAGGGGGGCCAAACACAGAATCATCTTTGCCTTTGTTAGCCAGTCCTGGTCAAAAAGCAAACTCTCAGAAAAAACTTCATGACGAATAAAAGACAGTGTGTTCGGCCAGAGGGTTTCTTACTTGTTCGGCGGCGCGGTTACTGCTCAGGCCCACGTCCTCGGTAATATCTGGACACTCTACTTGAGGTCCGAAGAATGACTTGTACATCTCCACGTGCGTCAGGCCGAGGAAACTTTGAATGGCATGCGGTCCCTCTGGGTTGAACTCCCACAAGCAAAGGGGCCGGCGTTTGCAAGGCTGGATTTGACGGACCAGCATAACTTGTATTACCACAGCCAAATTAAAATCTCCCTCGAAGAGATCTCGGATGCGGCTTTGCAGTATAGGCACGTCCTTGGCTGGACCCCAGCTCAGACCTCTGCTAATCCATGACATCAGTTGTGGTGGGGGGCCCGAGCGGAAAGCGGGGGCAGCCACCCACTTGGCACTTCTGGGAGCGGTGACGTAAAACCACTCCTGTTGCCATAATTCGGACACCTCTGGAAAGGAACCTTTCGGCCATGGAGCTCCTGCCATCTTGCCTATTGATGCACCTCCGCACGCTGCATGTTGCCCCTCGATCATCTTCGGTTGTACTTCAAAGGTCTTGAGCCACAGGCCGGAGTGAGGGGTAACACGGAGGAAGGCCTCACACACGACAATAAATGTCGAGATGTGGAGAAAGGAGTTCGGAGCTAGCTTGTGGAAATCTAGCCCGTAATAGAACATCAAACCCCTGACGAAGGGATCCAGAGTGAGGCCTAGACCTCGGAGGAAGTGGGAGACAAACACGACGTTCTCGTTGGGTTCGGGAGTAGGGACGATCTGCCCTCGAGCAGGCAGCCGATGCGAAACCTCGGCGGTCAGGTATCTGGCCTCCCTCAACTTCTTGATGTCCTCTTCCATAACGGAGGAGGGCATCCATCGGCCTTGAAGGCTGGATCCGGACATGATTGAAGATCCGGAGCACCTAACCTGGGCTTTGGGTGTTAGAACTCGAGGCGGGGGAAGGGTTCGATTGAGCACGAGAGGGAAAAAGCGAAAACCTTGTCCCCTTATAAAGAGGGTGAATATCAAGCGTCCTCTCCGTAGCCGTTTGGGACTTGCCTATAATCGAGGAGTCCTTGGGTTACCCACGACCGCATTAATGAGAATCCTGTAATTGGGGGAACACGATCTCCGCTTCGACGAGGCGTGTCAAGAAACCGCCTCGCGTTATGTGTGGAGCTGGTTGAAAGAAACGGTTCGAATAATCACCGGGCCATGACATAACGTCGTGCTGCCAAAACAAGCCAGCAAATTAGATCTGCGAAAATATTATTCTCTCTGCGGTGGAATGTGGAACTTATTTTGCAGGGTCGGACACTATCCTCGTATTCAAATTCTTCTGTTGTGTATTCGGAGAAAGA
>NC_053026.1:298688085-298779640 GCF_003073215.2 Triticum urartu | reverse complement strand
TGTGGGGAAAAGTGCGCAAACCTCTGCAGAGTGTACAAACTAATCATGATTAGCCGTGTCCCCGGTTATGGACAGCTTGAGTATCTAGTACTTGAATATCATGTGAATCTCATCATGTTACTTCTAATTAATGTTGTTGGGTTTTAATTGTTCACTTAATTGGGATCGGAATGCTGTCAACCATTCTCGATGTTTCACAACCACCATGATAGTTAAATAAATTTATTCCTTTGCAGTAGGGAAAAACTGGCTTTACGCAAAACTATAACCATAGAGCTTTCCACCAGCCATATATGAATATATTATAGCTATTTCATTCCATTACTCTCTATGTGTTACTTTGCCAGCATATTCCATGTGCTGACCCGTTTTCGGGCTGCAACTTCTCATGTTGCAGACTTTTCAGATGACGAGTAAGGTGCTTTTAGGTCGTGGTTCTATACTCAGTGATGCCGCTGGAGTTGATGGACCCATTTATCTTCCGAGTCTTCCGCTGTTATCATTATTAGATGGCCTTAAGCCATTTTTATTGTAATAAGTTCTCTTTGAGACAACGTTGTAATAAGTGTGTGATTGCCACTCTGCTATAAATCCTTCGATGTACTGTGTGGTGTCAGCATTACTGATCCAGGGATGACACCTGAGCACAGAGCACTTGATCCATTCGGATCGGGTCGCTACAGAGATGGTATCAGAGCACACGCTGACTGTAGGACACGACCACTAAGTTAAAGCCATAGATCACCATTCTCTTCTCATTTTCTAACTCCTTATCTTTTCTACTCTTTTAGGATGACGCACGCGAAGATTAAGTACGCTCAACCGGATGAAGGCACACCATTTGGATTTCACCTGAAGGAAGTCACCAAGTACCTGAACATTGGATTACCAAGCTTCACGGGAACCTTCAACGCCACTCTGCCTGAAGAGGAGCGCTGGAAGATTCAAGCTCACATTCCGGGAAGGACATTCGCACCAATCACGAAGCCTATAGATAGTGTTTTCAATGCACCAACCTGGAGTCTGGGAAGGAGCATGGCAGCTCATATCACCATAGGACGCATTGGAGAAGTTTACCAAGAAGACCTCAAGGACACTATCTACCAGATTTGCGGACGCCGAGATGAACAATGGGAGTTAGTTAGCACCAAGAAGGATAGATCCATTGCATCATTCATCCAGGAGTTAAACCAGCACATTCGACGCCACGAGAACCAGATGTGTAATGATATGATAGAGTTGAAGAATGCGAAGGCAAGGATCATCGAGCTAGAAGGAGAACTGAAGTCTACACGCAAGGACTACATGGACGAGATCGTAGCTCTAGCGAGACACAATAACGATCTTAAGCAGAAGATTGAAGAACTCAAGAGGAAGTTAGCATCCATGGAGGAAGACGAGTACGTCGCATGTCCGGACAACTACATCATCATCGACGACACCGATTCGGATCCAAGTGAACCCGACTTTGAAGACGAAGCTGGAGCAGATATCATGGAGTCTTCCACCGGTTCAAATTTTTAGATGACCACCAGATAGTAGTAGTATTCCCCCATGTAAACATTATAGTCGAGCACTTTTGCGATAGTTAGACCGTTTGTAAGCCCTTGTTTGATTGAATGAAGTGATTTTGTGTGCATTTGCTCATGTGCATTGGCGTAGTGTTTTCTCTTTAGACCTCACTCTATTCTCAATTCTCGTCTTTTCTAAACCCTCAGATGCCTCCGAGACGTAACAATGGATTCCCACCGGAGCTCACTCAGTTGATCCAGCAACAGAATCAGTTGATGCAGATGTTAGTCCAGAACCAGCAGAACAACAACAACAATCCACCACCACCACCCCCTGTTGACCACTTAGCCCGTTTCTTAGGCTGAACCCGCCGGTGTTTTCCAGTAGCACCGAGCCAATAGTAGTGGACGATTGGCTCCGCAAGATAGGAAGGGAGTTGACCACTGCAGGATGCACGGATGGTGAGAAAGTGAAGTTTGCCGCTCACCAGCTTGACGGACCCGCGGCAGCATGGTGGGAGAATTTCACGGCCACTTACCCAGTTGACATTGTCACATGGGATCAGTTTCAACAAGCTTTTCGCACTGCCCATGTTTCAGCAGGAGCTATGGCCATGAAGAAGCGTGAGTTTCGCAGCTTACGCCAAGGAGGAAGGACAGTTGGCCAGTACGTTGACGACTTTAGCAAGTTAGCACGTTATGCCCCAGATGACGTTGCTACGGATGCAGCTAAGCAGGAGAAGTTTCTGGAAGGACTGAATGATGAACTAAGCATGAAGTTGATGGTAGCGAGTTTCAACAACTACTAGGAGTTGGTAGATCGTGCCATCATGATTGAAGGGAAGCAACAGCAGATTGAGAACCATAAGAGGAAGTATGGACAGGGGAAGTATAACTCAGGAACCCAGCAGAAGCCCTGTTTTACCCCTAAACCGGGATTTCAGTTTCAGCACACCCATGGAGGAGGTAGCTCGCACAACCATAATGGCCAGAAGAATGGTAATGGGAATGGAGGAAGCAACGGCCAGAACCGGACCACCCCATCGACCCCAACCAAGAGAGACCTGAGTCAAGTCACCTGTTTCAAGTGTTCCAAGACCGGACATTATGCCAATGAATGTCCTGAAGGCCAGAATGGAAATGGCAATGGAAGCTCTGGGAAGAAGCCGAACCCTTTCAATAGAGGACAGGTGAACCACGTTAATGTGGAGGAGGTTGAAGATCAGCCCGATGCAGTAATAGGTAAGTTTTTGGTTAAGTCATTTACTGCACTCGTTCTTTTTGATACTGGTGCATCGCATTCATACATCTCAAGGGGATTTGTGGATAAGTATAACCTACCAACCCAAGCCCTTAGGTCACCCCTGTTAGTAACCTCGCCAGGAGCAGAGTATGTGGCAAGTTTATGGTGTGATCGGTTACCATTAAGGATTGGTAACTATGTTTTTCCCTCAGACCTAATAGTATTGGAATCTCAAGGATTGGATGTGATATTAGGCATGGATTGGTTATCAAAGTATGAAGGGAATATTGAGTGTGCTAGTAAGTCAATTTTGCTTACCACACCAGAAGGGAGAAGGATCAAGTATGTATCCCGGCATGTACCAAAAAGGACACACGTGAATTGCCTAACAGGAGTTGTGCAGGAGGAAGTACCAGTGGTAAAGGATTTTCCTGATGTATTTCCAGAAGAGTTACCAGGCATGCCGGATAGAGACATCGATTTTTTAATTGAGCTTTTGCCAGGTACCTGCCCAATATCGAAGCGACCATACCAGATGCCAGCAAAGGATTTGGTGGAAATTAAGAATCAAATTAAGGAGTTACTGGATAAAGGTTACATTCGCCCAAGTTCTTCGCCTTGGGGATCACCCGTACTTCTAGTGGAAAAGAAGGATGGATCATTAAGGATGGTTGTAGATTATCGGGGATTGAATGAAGTAACCATCAAGAATAAGTACCCACTGCCAATGATTAATGATCTGTTTGATCGGTTGCAAGGAGCTAAAGTGTTTTCCAAGATCGATTTGCGATCAGGGTACCATCAATTGAAGATTCGAGAGCAGGACATACCTAAGACAACATTCACCACGAGATATGGACTGTATGAGTATACCGTTATGTCATTTGGATTGACTAACGCACCTGCCTATTTTATGAACCTGATGAACAAAGTGTTTATGGAGTTTTTGGATAAGTTCGTCGTAGTGTTCATTGATGACATCCTGGTTTATTCAAAGAATGAAGAGGAGCATAAGGAACATTTGCGTTTGGTTTTGGAGAAACTAAGGGAACATCAGTTATATGCCAAATTCAGCAAATGTGAGTTTTGGTTGAAGGAAGTTGGATTCCTCGGACACGTTATATCCTGAGAAGGTATAGCAGTTGACCCCACTAAGGTTGAGACCGTAATCGAATGGGAAGCACCAACGACAGTTGGAGAGATCCGGAGTTTTCTTGGACTCGCAGGATACTACCGGAGATTCATTGAGAACTTTTCAAAGATTGCAAAGCCTATGACTGAATTGTTGAAGAAGGATACTAAGTTCAAATGGACTGAGGAGTGTGAGGCTAGTTTCCAGGAATTGAAGAAACGTTCGGTTACCTCACCAGTATTGATTTTGCCAGATCAAACCAAGGATTATGAGGTGTATTGCGACGCTTCACGTCGAGGACTTGGAGCAGTGCTTATGCAGGAAGGAAGAGTTGTTTCGTATGCCTCACGGCAACTGAAGCCTCATGAGTTGAATTATGCCATGCATGATTTGGAGTTAGCAGCCGTAGTGCATGCATTGAAGACGTGGAGACATTTACTCATTGGAAATCATTGTGAGGTGTACACGGATCACAAGAGTTTGAAGTACATTTTCACTCAGAAGGAGTTGAACCTCCGACAAAGGAGATGGTTGGAGCTCATCAAGGATTATGATATGAAATTGCATTATCACCCCGGGAAAGCTAATGTAGTAGCTGACGCTTTGAGCCGTAAGAGCCATGTCAACACCCTAGTGACGGGGAAAATACCCAAGGAGTTAGCAGAAAACCTTCGTGAGCTATGTTTGGAAATAGTTCCGAGAGGCTATGTAGCAGCATTGGAGATTCAGTCAACATTGATGGATAGAATCAGAGAAGCTCAGAAATCTGACAAGGAGATTGCTTCTATAAAAGAGAAATTGAGCGAAGGAAAAGCAAAGGGATTTCGTGAGGATGAGCACGATACCCTATGGTTTGAGGACCGTGTTTATGTGCCCAATGACCCGGAGATCAGGAAGTTGATTTTACAAGAAGCACATGATTCACCGTATTCGATTCACCCAGGGAATACCAAGATGTATTTGGATTTGAAGGAAACATTCTGGTGGACCAGAATAAAGAAGGATATTGCAGCATATGTAGCAGTTTGTGACGTATGTCAGAGAGTAAAGGCAGAGCATCAGAAGCCAGCAGGATTGTTACAACCATTGCCGATACCCGAATGGAAGTGGGATAAGATAGGCATGGATTTTATCACAGGACTACCCAGGACGAAAGCAGGCTATGACTCGATATGGGTAGTAGTTGATCGTTTGACAAAGGTAGCACATTTCATTCCAGTTAAGACCACTTACACCAGTGCTAAGTTGGCAAAGATATACATGACTAGGATCATTTGTTTGCATGGAGTTCCGAGGAGTATCGTATCAGATAGAGGAACCCAATTTACCTCAAAGTTTTGGAATCAGTTGCATGAAACTTTAGGAACCAGACTAGAGTTCAGCACAGCTTTTCATCCGCAGACAGATGGACAGACCGAGAGAGTCAATCAGATTTTGGAAGATATGCTGAGAGCTTGTGCACTAGATTATGGATCTAGCTGGGATGATAACTTGCCATATGCGGAGTTTTCTTATAACAACAGTTACCAAACCAGTTTGAAGATGGCACCTTTCGAAGCTTTATACGGAAGGAGGTGCAGGACACAGTTGTCATGGGACGAAGTTGGAGGCCGTCAGTTCTTTGGACCAGATTTGATTAAGGAGTCTGAACGGAAAGTTAAGTTGATTCGCGATAGGCTCAAGGTAGCCCAGTCCAGGCAGAAGAGCTACGCAGATTCAAAACGCAAGGAGACAGTTTACGGAACTGGAGACAGAGTTTATCTCCGAGTATCCCCACTTCGAGGAGTTAAGCGCTTTGGAGTTAAGGGAAAGTTAGCACCACGTTTCGTTGGACCGTATAAGATCTTGCAACGTATGGGAGAAGTCGCTTATAAGTTGGAATTACCAGAGGGACTGTCAGGAGTTCATGATGTATTTCATGTTTCTCAGCTGAAGAAATGTCATGCCGAGATGGCGGAGATACCGCTAAGAGATACCGTGCCACTCGAAGCGATTCAGTTGAAGGACGACTTAACATATGAGGAGAAGCCAGTCAAGATTCTCGATTATGCCAGCAGAGTTACCCGCAGCAAGGTTATCAAGTTTTGCAAAGTTCAGTGGAACCACCACTCAGAGGATGAAGCCACCTGGGAAAGAGAAGAAGATCTGCTCAAGGACCACCCTCACCTATTTTCTAGCCAACCCGAATCTCGAGGGCGAGATTCATCTTAAGGGGGTAGGTTTGTTGTAACATCCCAAATTTGCAATTTGGAATGTTATACACTAGATCATCATGCATATCATATTTTCTTGCATTTTGGTTGATCCTAGAAATTTCACGCCAACTTCAAGGACCTTCGGGAGAGAGTTGGAGATTTTCGTTAATTTCATATTGAGAGTTTTCTCGAATTTGAAAAGAGATCAATTGATTTATTTATTTCATCTTCAATTATTTTCCAATAATCAAATATGAGAGAGGGATAATAATGACTTTCCCCAAAAATTTAGGGAAAATGAAGATCTAATGGATAAATCAATTTTGTTTTCCGGAGTTCATTTGCATTTTATTTGGATAGGGAAAAATGCGTGTTTTCAAAAAAATTGCCATTTTAGGTCGGAGTTAAAGTTCATTTTGTTCGGCTCATTTTAGAGTCGGGGAAAAATTTGCTTTAGAGTTTGGAATTCGTTTTACTTTTCTTTTTCCTTTGTTTTTCTGCGCGCGGAACTATTTTAAAAAAAAGGAGTGTAGCGCCCCCGCCTTGAGCCAAGGCCTAGCCGGCCCAGCCGACCTCCTAGCCGCGCGTGCCAGCCAGGCCGCCGCCTCGCCCGAGTTCGGCTTGGACTCAAGCCAGCCGCCGCCGCCTCTTTCTTGCCCCCTCCCCTCCCTCCTATAAATACCCCCCCTCTCCACCAAGCAGAGCAAGCAGCAAGCCACCGCCGCTCGAGCCCGCGCCCCCCGGCCGCCTGCCGCCGCCGCCGCCGCTGCCAGCCCCCGCCGCTCCTAGCCACCGCCACCCTTAGCACGCCCCCGCCGGAGCCTCGTCGAGGTAGCGCGCCCCTCTCTTTTTTCCTCCGCCCCGGTCCGGTTTTTCCTAAGAACCGTCCATTTTCTCTCCGTTTCTTTTTCTTTTCTTTCTGGTTTTTGTTTCGGTTTTCTTCGAAACCCCTAGAATCGGTTTTCCGTTTCTTTTTCGGTTCTTTTCCCGACCCTAGATCGGTTTTCGTTCTTCTTTCGGACCGTTCCTCTCAACGAACGTGATCACCGATTATTCCCAGGTTAACGACGTCCGTTCGTTTAACCGTTCTTCTTTTTCTTTCTCGTCGGATTTATTCCGCGATCGCGATCTCAGATCCGATCTTCGTTCTAGTCTTTCTTCTCGCTCGTTTATCGGAATAGGTGATTCAAGCGCTGGAGTTTCTTTTCGAAACGCCGTCTGTCTAATCAACTTGAACAAGTTTTTTGCCCCGGTAAAATTTGACTAGATTCAACTTTGCTAGAACGAGTTGTTTTCTCCGCCGTTTGTTTTCCGTTTCTTTGTTCGTTCATTCTTTCTTTTGCAACCGGAGTTCTTAAGTTGAACTATCTGGTTTCGTTCTCTTGTTCGAGTTTTACCTGTGGCATTAGATGAGTACTTATTGTAATGCTTGTTGTTTGTCTGTGATAAGATCACCCGGATTGCGCTGCTTGGTTACTTCGAAACCCTAGGTCTCGCGGAATCATCAGCAAGGCAAGTAACACTTTGATCATACCTTTTCTACAACCCATGTTTTATTGCATTTAGATCATCCTCTCACATTGTGCATGGATTTAGATAATTAAATTGTGGGATGGGAAGTAGATGAGTAGTACCTATCCACCTGTATTACCTATGAAACCCTTGGGAGTTACTTCTACGGTTTGCTTTATTATGCCATGCTATGGCTAGTAGACGTGGATTGGGTGAAGTGATATCCATGACAGAATGTGAGTTTGTTAATTTTAATGGTTTATCTAAGGTGGCACTAAAGCTTCTGGAGGTAGGTACAGTTTATCATGTTGCTGATAGTCAGTGGGTAAGTCATGTCCATTGTGTCCCTAAGAAGGGAGGTATTATTGTTGTTCCTAATGATAAATACGAATTGATCCCACAAAGAATTGTTACAGGTTATAGATGGTAATTGATTTCTGCAAATTAAATAAAGCTACTAGAAAGGATCATTACCCTTTACCTTTTATTGATAAAATGCTAGAAAGATTATCCAAACATACACATTTTTGCTTTCTAGACGGTTATTCTGGTTTCTCTCAAATACCTGTGTCGAAAGAGGACCAGGAAAAGACCACTTTTACTTGCCCTTTCGGTACCTTTGCTTATAGATGTATGCCATTTGGTTTATGTAATGCACGAGCTACCTTTCAAAGATGTATGACTGCTATCTTCTCTGACTTTTGTGAAAAGATTGTTGAGGTTTTCATGGATTATTTCTCCATGTATGGAACTTCTTTTGATGATTGCTTAAGCAACCTTGATCGAGTTTTGTAGAGATGTGAAGAAACTAATCTTGTCTTGAATTGGAGAAGTGCCACTTCATGGTTAATGAAGGTATTGTCTTGGGGCATAAAATTTCTAAAAGAGGTATTGAAGTTGATAAAGCTAAAGTTGATGCTATTGAAAAGATGCCGTGTCCTAAGGACATTAAACGTATAAGAAGTTTCCTTGGTCATGCCAGTTTTTATAGGAGGTTCATTAAAGACTTCTCAAAAAAATTAGGCCTCTGACTAACCTCTTACAAAAAGATGTTCCTTTTTATCTTTGATGATGATTGTGTAGAAGCATTTGAAATACTTAAGAAAGCCTTGATTTCTGCACCTATTGCTCATCCACCTGATTGGAATTTACCCTTTGAAATTATGTGTGATGCTAGTGATTATGCTGTAGGTGCTGTTCTAGGACAAAGAGTTGATAAGAAATTAAATGTTATCCAATATGCTAGTAAAACTCTAGACAGTGCTCAGATAAAATATGCTACGACTGAAAAAGAATTTTAAGCAGTTGTATTTGCTTGTGATAAGTTCAGACCTTATATTGTTGATTCTAAAGTAACTGTTCA
Source organism: Triticum urartu (assembly GCF_003073215.2). Taxonomy (NCBI): domain Eukaryota; kingdom Viridiplantae; phylum Streptophyta; class Magnoliopsida; order Poales; family Poaceae; genus Triticum; species Triticum urartu. The sequence continues at coordinate 298,770,684 of NC_053026.1, read as the reverse complement.
CACTGATCATGCTAATATTAAATACCTTATGGAAAAGAAAGATGCTAAACATAGACTTATTAGATGGGTTTTCTTGCTACAAGAATTTTATTTGCATATTATTGATAGGAAGGGAGCTGAGAACCCCGTTGCAGACAACTTGTCTAGGTTAGAAAATGTTCTTGATGACCCACTCCCTATTGATGATAGTTTTCCTGATGAACAATTATCTGTCATAAATGCTTCTCGTACTGCTCCATGGTATGCTGATTATGCTAATTACATTGTTGCTAAATTTATACCACCTAGTTTCACATACCAGCAAAAGAAAAAGTTTTTATATGATTTAAGACATTACTTCTGGGATGACCCACATCTTTATAAAGAAGGAGTAGATGGTGTTATTAGACGTTGTGTACCTGAGCATGAACAGGAACAGATCCTACGCAAGTGTCACTCCGAGGCTTATGGAGGACACCACGCTGGAGATAGAACTGCACATAAGGTATTGCAATCCGGTTTTTATTGGCCTACTCTTTTCAAAGATGCCCGTAAGTTTGTCTTGTCTTGTGATGAATGTCAAAGAATTGGTAATATTAGTAGACGTCAAGAAATGCCTATGAAGTATTCACTTGTTATTGAACCATTTGATGTTTGGGGCTTTGATTATATGGGACCGTTTCCTTCCTCTAATGGGTATACACATATTTTAGTTGTTGTTTATTAAGTTACTAAGTGGGTAGAAGCTATTCCAACTAGTAGTGCTGATCATAACACCTCTATTAAGATGCTTAAAGAAGTTATTTTTCCGAGGTTTGGAGTCCCTAGATACTTAATGACTGATGGTGGTTCACATTTTATTCATGGTGCTTTTCATAAAATGCTTGCTAAGTGTGATGTTAATCATAGAATTGCATCTCCATACCACCCACAGTCTAGTGGTTAAGTATAATTGAGTAATAGCGAGATTAAATTAAATTTTGTAAAAGACTGTTAATAGATCTAGAAAGAATTGGTCCAAGAAACTTGATGATGCATTATGGCCCTATAGAACTGCATATAAAAATCCTATGGGTATGTCTCCGTATAAAATGGTTTATGGAAAAGCATGTCACTTACCTCTCGAACTAGAACAAAAGGCATATTGGGCCATTAAAGAGCTCAATTATGATTTCAAACTTGCCAGTGAGAAGAGACTATTTGACATTAGCTCACTTGAGTGAGTGGAGAACCCAGGCCTATGAGAATGCCAAACTGTTTAAAGAAAAAGTTAAAAGATGGCATGACAAAATGATACAAAAGCATGAGTTTAATGTAGGTGATTATGTTTTGTTATACAACTCTCATTTAAGATTTTTTGCAAGAAAACTTCTCTCTAAATGGGAAGGTCCTTACGTTATCGAGGAGGTCTATCGTTCCGGTGCCATAAAAATCAACAACTTCGAAGGCACAAATCCAAAGGTGGTGAATGGTCAAAGAATCAAACATTATATCTCATGTAATCCCATAAATGTTGAAACCATTTTTATTGACACCGTAACCCCGGAGGAGTACATAAGGGACACTTTTTAGAATGTTTCAGACTTCGAAAAGGAATAGGTATGTGGTACGGTAAGTAAACCGACTCCAAAACAGTTCTAATAGCAATTTTTCTCTGTTTTGGAATATTTAAAAAATAGGAAAATAAGTAGTCCGAAAGGGACACGAGGCATCCAGGAGGGTGGAGGGTGCGCCCTACCCCATAGGCGCGCCCCTGCCTCATGGGCACCTCGTGTACCCTCCGGACTCTGTTTTCTTGCATGATACTTCTTTTGGTCGGTAAAAATTCATTATATAATCTCCCGAAAGTTTTGACCATGGTACCACGACAAAATCCTCTACTTTTGTTTCGAGCTGTTTTTCTGACAGATCTAGATCACCATGACGTCTTCAAGCGCTCCAAGGACCAATTTTCGAGAAGGTCATCAACTCCTACCTTGTGGAGGTGCTGCAACACCCTCAAACCATTGAGATGCGTGAGGGGGTGCTTCACATCCGTGATGTTGAGGGACCAAGGAGGACTGGAAGCGTGGATACAAGACTCGAAGAAATGGAGCAACAAGTTTTCAAGTGCCAGGGGATGGTGGAACGCGGACTCAACGCCATCCACATGATGATCGCGGAGTTCAGCAACAACCACAAGCTGGATGCCAAGAACATTGGGGAGATCATCTTCAAGCTTCATGAGAAAATCAAGCACCTCCAAGCCTAGATCTATGACCTACAAAACCAAAACTGTGAGTATGAACATAGATTCAAGAGGATGAGTTTGGCTGCAGATTTGAGGATCCCGGAGACTCAATCATCCTTCTATGATGGTGAGCCCATGCCTTGGAAGATGGACGACAAGCCTACATCATCAACAACTCCATCATCACCACCTCCGAAGAAAGAGACATAAATACATGGGTATGGGCACTCCCCTTGGCAACTGCCAAGCTTGGGGGAGGTGCCCCAGTATTGTATCACCATCACACTTCTATCTTTACCGTTTTTCTTAGTTCGATCCTTTTGGTTATATCTTGATCCAGTAGAATAAAGTTTAGTATGATCTAGCTTTGAGTTTTTGTGTTGATCCTTATCTATGTAATCGAGTCCGTGAGCTATATATAATAAAGATTAGTCTTAAGTCGAGGGCTTGGTTATCCTGCTATGATCTTGAGGGAATAAAAGAAAAAAAGAATAAAAAGAAATAAAGAGATCATATTGATCTTATGGAGAGTAATGACTTCACATATAAAGAGTATGATGAATAAAAGTTGGTGAGAGTTGACAAACATAGTTTTGGTCATCATTGCAATTAACATGAGGTAATAAAGAATGTAACATCCCAAATTTGCAATTTGGAATGTTATACACTAGATCATCATGCATATCATATTTCTTGCATTTTGGTTGATCCTAGAAATTTCACGCAACTCAAGGACCTTCGGAGAGAGTTGGAGATTTCGTTATTTTCATATTTGAGAGTTTTCTCGAATTTGAAAAGAGGATCAATTGATTTATTTATTTCATCTTCAATTATTTTCCAATATCAAGTATGAGAGAGGGAATAATATGACTTTCCCAAAAATTTAGGAAAATGAAGATCTAATGGATAAATCAATTTTTGTTTTCCGGAGTTTATTTGCATTTTATTTGGATAGGGAAAAATGCGTGTTTTCAAAAAAATTGCATTTTAGGTCCGGAGTAAAGTTCATTTTGTTCGGCTCATTTTTAGGAGTCGGGGACAATTTACTTTAGAGTTTTGGAATTCGTTTAGTTTTTTTTCTTTGTTTTTCTGCGCGCGGAACTATTTAAAAAAAAGGAGTGCAGCGCCCCCGCCTGGGCCAAGGCCCAGCCGGCCCAGCCGACCTCCTAGCCGCGCGCGCCAGCCAGGCCGCCGCCTCGCCCGAGTCCGGCTTGGACTCCAAGCCAGCCACCGCCGCCTCTTTTTCTTGCCCCCTCCCCCAAGTAAACCCCTCCCCTCCCTCCTACAAATACCCCCCCCTCTCCACCCCAAGCAGCAGCAGCAGCCACCGCCGCCTCGAGCCGTGCGCCAGCCCCGCCGCCTGCCGCCGCCGCCGCCCTTAGCCGCCGCCGCCCTTAGACGCCGCCGCCGGAGCCCCTCGCCGGAGCCTCGTCGAGGTAGCCGCGCCCCTCTCTTTTTTTCCTCGCCCCGGTCCGGTTTTTCCTAAAAGAACCGTTCCGTTTTCTCTCCATTTCTTTTCTTTTCTTCCGGTTTTTGTTTCGGTTTTCTTCCGAAACCCTAGATCGGTTTTCCGTTTCTTTTTCGGTTTCTTTTCCGAAACCCTAGATCGGTTTTCGTTCTTCTTTCGGACCGCTCGTCTCAACGAACGTGATCACCGATATTTCCCAGTTAACGACGTCCGTTCTTTTAACCGTTCTTCGTTTTTCTTTCTCTTCAGTTTTATTCCGCGTTCTTTTCCGCGATCGCGATCTCAGATCCGATCTCCATTCTAGTCTTTATTCCCACTCGTTTATCGGAATCAGGTGATTCAAGCGCCTGGAGTTTTGTTTCGAAACCGCCGTTCTGTCTAATCAACTTGAACAAGTTTTTGCCCCGGTAAAATTTGAGCTAGATTCAACTTGCTAGAACCGAGTTGTTTTCTTCCGCCGTTTGTTTTCCGTTTCTTTGTTCGGTTCATTCTTTCTTTGCAACCGGAGTTCTTAAGTTGAACTATCTGGTTCGTTCTCTTGTTCGAGTTTTACCTGTGCATTAGATGAGTACTTATTGTATGCTTGTTGTTTGTCTGTGATAGATCACCCGGATTGCGCTGCTTGTTACTTCGAAACCCTAGGTCTCGCGGATCATCAGCAAGGCAAGTAACACTTTGATCATACCTTTTCTACAACCCATGTTTTATTGCATTAGATCAATCCTCTCACATTGCATGATTAGGATCTAATTAAATTGTGGGATGGGAAGTAGATGAGGTAGTACCTATCACCTGTATTACTATGAAACCCTTGGGAGTTACTTCTACGTTTGCTTATTATGCCATGCTATGCTAGTAGACGTGGATTGGGTGAGTGATATCCATGACAGATGTGAGTTTGTTAATTTTTAATGGTTTATCTAAGGTGGCAACTTAAACACACATCTGGGTGGATTGAGGCACCTGATGTCTATCAGGACTTGCCTGTTTTTTTTGGACCGCCACCCAGGCTCAAAGGGATCATAAGATAATTCATGCTAGAAACTTCTGTGTGCAGCCACATGCTACTATGGGCTCTGGCATAGTTGACTAAGTTGTGCGAACTCTTACGGGGTGGACTAGCAGATGTAGGGGTTGTAGGTGGTACGGTCTACCCCACATGTAAGGTGCTAGTGCTTCTGAAAGACTATGTCTCGATCATCCGTCTTCTCAAACACCATGTAGTGCGAGAAAACAAACGGAGACGATCGAGTCATGTGGGGAAAAGTGCGCAAACCTCTGCAGAGTGTACAAACTAATCATGATTAGCCGTGTCCCCGGTTATGGACAGCTTGAGTATCTAGTACTTGAATATCATGTGAATCTCATCATGTTACTTCTAATTAATGTTGTTGGGTTTTAATTGTTCACTTAATTGGGATCGGAATGCTGTCAACCATTCTCGATGTTTCACAACCACCATGATAGTTAAATAAATTTATTCCTTTGCAGTAGGGAAAAACTGGCTTTACGCAAAACTGTAACCATAGAGCTTTCCACCAGCCATATATGCATATAGTATAGCTATTTCATTCCATTACTCTCTATGTGTTACTTTGCCAGCATATTCCATGTGCTGACCCATTTTCGGGCTGCAACTTCTCATGTTGCAGACTTTTCAGACGACGAGTAAGGTGCTTTTAGGTCGTGGTTCTATACTCAGTGATGCCGCTGGAGTTGATGGACCCATTTATCTTCCGAGTCTTCCGCTGTTATCATTATTAGATGGCCTTAAGCCATTTTTATTGTAATAAGTTCTCTTTGAGACAACGTTGTAATAAGTGTGTGATTGCCACTCTGCTATGAATCCTTCGATGTACTGTGTGGTGTCAGCATTACTGATCCAGGGATGACACTTGAGCACAGAGCACTTGATCCATTCGGATCGGGTCGCTACAAAGAAATAGAGGTTTTCACATAGAAATATACTATCTTGGACATCTTTTATGATTGTGAGCACTCATTAAAATGTGACATGCTAAAAAGTTGATGTTGGACAAGGAAGACAACATAATGGGTTATGTTTTCTTATATCCGAAATAAATTATATTATCATGGATCATCCAACATGTTGAGCTTGCCTTTCCCCTCATGCTAGCCAAAGTCTTTGCACCAAGTAGAGATACTACTTGTGCTTCCAAATATCCTTAAACCTAGTTTTGCCATGAGAGTCCACCATATCTACCTATGGATTGAGTAAGATCCTTCAAGTAAGTTGTCATTGTTGCAAGCAATAAAAATTGCTCTCTAAATATGTATGATGTATTAGTGTGGAGAAAACAAGCTTTATACAAGCTTGTGATATGGAAGAAATAAAAGCGACATACTGCATAATAAAGGTCCCTATCACAAGTGGCAATATAAAGTGACGTTCTTTTGCATTAAGATTTTGTGCATCCAACCATAAAAGCACATGACAACCTCTGCTTCCCTCTGCGAAGGGCCTATCTTTTATTTTTTTCTTATACCTTATACAAGAGTCATGGTGATCTTCACCTTTCCTTTTTACACTTTATCCTTTGGCAAGCACTATGTGTTGGAAAGATCCTGATATATATATATATATATACATAAACACTATTCTGATCACGGGATCATAATAATATTCTGATCACAACCTGACCTGCCCCGCTAGTAGTACGTTGAACTTCCCTGTGAACTAGGTTGAACTTCCGCCAACATTGCCCAAATGGGGCTTGCGATATACCGTTGGAAAGCTATGGACACCAATATCATGACCCAACTTAAATTTTTGGCAAAATATAAGTGGTTTAAGAGCAGTTTTGAAAACCGTCTTTTCTTTCGCACAAAAACGTGAATCGTATTTTCGATCGCATTTCTAAACCGTTTATCGGAATGAGCCATATAATATGGCGTTGGAAAGCTGCTGCAAAACCGCTCCTTCCACATGTTGAAATTTTTCTCTAATTCCCTATGGTTAAAGAGTAATTTGAAAAAACATAAAATTTCCTAAACCAAACAGCCGAGTTCGTTTTTCCGATGTCATTTCTAAACGGCTAATCCAATGGATGCATATGATATGGCGTTGGAAAGCTTATGAAAATGCGCTACTTTTTCAACTTTTAAGTTTTTTTTTCTAATTTTTAATGGTTTAAGAGTAATTTAGAAAATGGTCCAAGTCCTACCGAGTTCGTATTTTTGAGCTAATTTTTTAACCGTGCGTCCGAATGCAGCAAATGATATGGCGTTGGAAAGCTTGAACAAATGCAAAACTTTTTTGTATATATTGTTTCTCCTAATTCATTACAGTTTTATGTCAGTTTTGAAAATGGCTAAAAACGTATTTTTGCCGTAATTTCTACAAACTTTATCGGAATGGGGCAAATAATATACCGCTGAAAAGCTACGGAAAATGCGAAACTTTTTCATGTTGATGGGTTTCTCTGATTCCTAGCCGTTTTCATGTAATTTCAAAAACGGCGAGATCATTCGTTCTGCCTTTATCGCGAAACAGATTCTTCGGAAATGCACCGCGTGAAGAACCTGAACTTCTCGGCGCGTGTACCTGAACTTCACTCTATTTTTCACGTGATTTTTTTGCTCATGGGTCTCCATCCACTGCTTGTAGCTTTCCATCCACTCACCGGGGTTGAGCAGGTGATATACCGATGGAAAGCTGCTATAAACACACAACTTCCCCGTGTTGATCGTTTTTTCATACTCGCGACGATTTTAAATGTTTTTCATCTAAAATTCATTCAGCGTAGTAGTTGAACTTCATGTTGTTTTCACGTTGAACTTCTGTGACGTATTTTTGTTTTTAATTTTCTCATCCATTCGTTAGTGTTACACAAATGATATTTCCTTTGTACAAATCTCTCTCACAATAATCTTTTTAACTTTCTCCGATGGAGGACTTGAACTTATAACAACAAAACTTTTAGCCTTTGCTTTTTTATCCCTTTTTAATACAAAATGCATACCATCTAGTACATTAACTTCTGGCGGTTATCAACCTGAACTTCTCTCGGTTACGTGAATTTTTTGAGATTTTTTATGAATTTTTAAACTGATTTTCTAAATCTTTTTTTATGAATTTTGAAGCGCTCTATTTTTAATAGCTGAACTTCTTGTTATTTAATTTTTGAACTTCTTATTTCCATTCTTTTAATAGTGAGGAAAATCAAAGTTTTCTATAATCATCGAACTTCTCCATCTTTTTAATATGGACTTCCTAGTTTTATTTCTTAATCTTTTTTACGAAATTTTGAAGCGCTCTATTATTAAAAGTTGAACTTCTTGTTATTTAATTTTTGAACTTCTTATTTCCATTCTTTAATAACAAGGAAAATTTGAGTTTTCTATAATCATCGAACTTCTCCATCTTTTTAAATTGGACTTCCTGGTTTTATTTCTTTTAGTAACGGAAAAATCTTATATTTTGATAGACATCGAGCCGCTCCTTTTTTAAATTTTAACTTTTTATGTCTTTTTAAAAAATGTGTCAATTATAGTTTTGTTAGAAACATCAAACTTCTTCATTATTTCAAAATTGAACTTATTGGTTTTATTCTTTAGTAACCGAAAAAATCTTATTTTTCGAATAAATATCAAACTGCTCCACTTTTTCAAATTGAACTTCTTGGTTTTATTCTCCATTAACGAGGGAACATGAGTTTTATTATATACATTGAACTACTCCATTTTTTAAATTGAACTTCTTGCTTTATTATTTAGTAACGGGAGAAATCCAAGTTTTGTAAAAAACATCAAACCATTCTACTATTATAAATTGAACTTCTTGGGGGTTTTTGTTTACTGATGTAGAATATCTGAGTTTTTTATATACGTTGAACTACTCTATTATTTTAGTTTGAACTTCTTGGTTTTATTATTTTAATAGCGAGAAAATCCAAGTTTTTTATATACATCCAACTATTCTATTATTTAAAATTTAACTTCCTAGTTTTATTTGACCTAGGAGTATGTTAATAAACATCCAACTGTTGTGCTATTTAAACCTGGACTTTTTAAATGTATTTTTGAGAAACAAAGAAAAATTGTTTTTCTTTTTTAATAAACTTTAAACTTTTCTATTTTTAAAATATGAACTTTATGGATTTTTTGTGTGTTCGCCTCTTTATTATTGGAATCTCAATCTGTGTGTTTTGCCGTAAGCAAACATTTTGAACTATCCATGCCAGAGAATATGAACTTCGCATCAACATTTTTTTATCTTTCAGAATTGCTCGCTTTTTATTCTTTTAGTTTTGAACTTTTATGCTCTATTTTTTTGTAACAGTTTCATGAAGGAGAAGGAAAGCTGCAACATAATGTGTGTCAGAGAGCAACTAGTTGGGGAAAGCAACCAACACATGATAATTTTTTTACTGTAAAGAACAGAGAACACTTTTTTTTATCATGTCTTCCAATTTGAACCTCACTAAAAAAGTTTGTATTCAATGTTTTTTTTGGTGTTTCTATATTGCTTGAACTTGTTGTTTTCTCAAAATTGAACTTCCTAATTTACTCCACGAACACAAAAACGGACACTATAAAACCAATATGGAAAACAAACATCACAAAAAATTGTTTTTTAATTCAGTGTAATACGCGCGCGCTCACAGACGCATAACACATCCAAACACAGACACTCAGAAAAGAACTACAACCGTGTTGTCATACACATGTTGTTTCTCTTTCCTTCCTGTAATATACACATTGAACCACAACTCCTTAGCGTCAGAATGCAACAGGTAGAACCAGGAAAATAGGACGTCTGACGAGCCACTTCATCCACAAGATGCAACTCTCCGGTTAGTGAAAACACCAACAAAAACAAGAAACAAATCTCTCTAAACCTTAATCCCAAGATCTACCCTTCAAGTAAGATCGAAGAGGTGAATGTGTAAATAAACCAATGACCGATCTACACTGAATACTCTCTAGCAAGAATCCCGACGCTCCGGAGCGAAGAGGTGACGCCATGTTGCACGGTGAGCACATGATCCTCGTCCCCTCTCCCTGCAAACCATGGAACATCAATCAAATTTATAACACACCAACAACAGAAAGACAGCCACAAAACAAACGCCTTACCGTGTCTCTTCAGTCTCCGACCGAGAACGAGATCGTCATCATCCACAGCAACAGCATCCGACGAGCCACCTTCTCAATAAAACCAAGAGTCAAGTCCTGAAAGCGAACATTAGAAATTACACTATTCTAATCCTACGCAGAGGCAATGGTAGAAGAATAGTCTGCCACATTTAAACAGTGGACAAACAACATTAATGCAACAACATCACGGTCATACCAACGGAACTAAACAAATCCCGAGACAAGAGATTGCTGAATTTGGGCGAGATTCAACACACCAAACCAATACTGTTAACTAGCATGGCGAACCTATCAGGCTGTAAAATTTAGCATAGAAGAATTTGTACACCAACTATTATATTTAGCATTTGGCAACTATTAGATGTTGCCTCCTGATTACAACTTCCTGAAAATGTGTAAATAAACCAATGACCAAGTAGTAAAACACCGAATAGCATGAGTGGTTCTTATTCTGAACAGATGTCATACTCGTAACTGTTAGTTGATTTTCAACACATTTGTCTGCCAAACATGAAACATTAGAAATCACACTGTTGTAATCCTACACAATGGCAATGATAGAAGAATAGTTTGCCACACTTAAACAATGGACCAAAAGCATTAATGCAACGACATCATACCAACGGCGAATAATTCACACTAAGCAAACCCTAAGAAAGAATATCGCTGAATTTGAGCAAGATTCTACACACCAAACCAGTATTGTTAACTTGCACAGTGAACCCATTGGATTGTAAAATATGGAGCGGAATTCATAGCAACCAAGAGATGAATCCTCATTGGATCAATTGTAGTCTTTGAAAACGAAACAACCATCTCAATCTCCTACTGGTTTCGACACCAGAGCAGCAGACGGGGCCAAATGTGAGACGAATAATTTACAGGGCGCGAGAGAGCAAACACTTCCCAATCTCGCAGCAAGCGACACATGAGTCGCGCTAGGAGGAGACAGGGAGAGGGGGCACCTGGGAAGTGACGTACTCTTTGCGGTCGTTGATGTCGAAGGAAACCATCGCATCCGTTTGCCTCCACATGCGCGCGGCGCGAGTAGCGACCGCCTGCAACATCAACGAAACATGGAGCCATGTCAGGATCGAGGCAGCAGAGGGAAGAAGGTCACGGTGGCGAGTGGAAGAAGTTCACGGCGGCAGGTGGAGGAAGGTCGCACGGTGGGAGGATCTCGGTGGTTGTCGCGTGGCAGTAGGATCCCGACGGCAGGAGGTGGGGCGATGCGGTTGCAGTGGCGTGATCCCCATCATGGGACGGTACCTGCGGCTCGATCCCAGTCGTGGGACGGTGCCTACGGCGCGATCCCCATCATGGGACAGTGGCTGCGGTGTGATCCCCATCGTGGGACAGTGGCGGCGGTGTGATCCGGGGTGAGGGACAGTTCCGACGCCGGTTGGTAGCGGTGGGAGGCGCACCGGAGCAAGGGGCGGAGGTGGAGGTGGAAGGGAATCTGGTGGCACGCCGGAGGTTGGGTCAACGGCGCCTGGATGCAGGGGAAGCGGGGGGTGGTGGCGCCGTGTGGCAGGGGAAGCGGGGGGCGGCGGTGCCGGGAGGCAGGGGAAGCGGCGGGGGGGGGGGGGGGGGGGGGGGGGGGGGGGGGGGGGGGGGGGGGGGGGGGGGGGGGGGGGGGGGGGGGGGGGGGGGGGGGGGGGGAGGGGGGGGGGTTGGGGATCGGGTGGAAGAGTGGGTGTGGTTTTTTTGTCCTGCACGGGTTCGGGGAGTTCGGAAACAAGTGCATCGGGCCCTATATAGGGTTGATCCTGATCCAAATAACTATTCTGATCCTGGGATCAGAATAGTGCTATTATATATATATATATCCAATTGGATGTGGGTTTTCATAAAGCATTATTGTTGACGTTACCCTTGAGGTAAAAGGTTGGGAGGCAAAACTATAAGCCCCTATCTTTCTCTATGTCTGATTAAAACTTCGTACCCATAAGTATTGCCTGAGTGTTAGCAATTGTGAAAGACTAAATGATAGTTGAGTATGTGGACTTGCCTAAAAGCTCTTATATTGACTCTTTCCAATGTTATGATAAATTGCAATTGCTTCAATGACTGAGATTATAGTTTGCTAGTTTTTCAATGAAGTTTCTGATTTATACTTTACATTGTGAATGGATTGTTACTTCAGCATAAGAAATCATATGACAATATATATATATATGTTGCTATTCTAAGATGATCATGATGACCTCATATCCGTATTTTATTTTATCGACACCTCTATCTCTAAACATGTGGACATATTTTTCGATATCGGCTTCCGCTTGAGGACAAGCGAGGTCTAAGCTTGGGGGAGTTGATACATCCATTTTGCATCATGCTTTTATATCGATATTTATTGCATTATGGGCTATTATTACACATTATGTCACAATACTTGTGCCTTTTCTCTCTTATTTTACAAGGTATACATGAAGAGGGAGAATGCCGACAGCTGGAATTCTGGGCTGGAAAAGGAGCAAATATTAGAGACCTATTCTGCCCAACTCCAAAAGTCCCGAAACTCCATGAAAGTTAGTTTTGGAATATATTAAAAATATTGGGCGAAGAAAGCACCAGAGGGGGCCACCCACTGTCCACAAGGGTGGAGGGCTCGCCCCCTGCCTCGTGGGCCACCTGGAAGCCCCCCAATGCCCATCTTCTGGTATAAGGTGTCTTTTGACCTGGAAAAAATCATAAGGAAGCTTTCGGGACGAAGCGCCGCCGTCTCGAGGCGAAACCTTGGCGGAACCAATCTAGGGCTCCGGCGGAGCTGTTCTGCCGAGGAAACATCGCTCCGGGAGGGGGAAATCATCACCGTTGTGCTCACCATCTATCCTCTCATCGAGAGGGGGTCAATATCCATTAACATCTTCACTAGCATCATCTCCTCTCAAACCCTAGTTCATCTCTTGTATCCGATCTTTGTCTCAAAACCTTAGATTGGTACCTATGGGTTTCTAGTAGTGTTGATTACTCCTTGTAGTTGATGCTAGTTGGTTTATTCGGTGGAAGATTATATGTTCAAATACTTTATGCACATTAATACCCCTATGATTATGAACATGAATATATTTGTGAGTAGTTACGTTTGTTCCCGAGGACATGGGAGAAGTCTTGTTATAAGTAGTCATGTGAATTTGGTATTCGTTCGATATTTTTATGAGATGTATGTTGTCTTTCCTCTAGTGGTGTTATGTGAACGTCGACTACAGGACACTTCACCATTGTTTGGGCCTAGGGGAAGGCATTGGGAAGTAATAAGTAGATGATGGGTTGCTAGAGTGACAGAAGCTTAAACCCTAGTTTATGCCTTGCTTCGTAAGGGGCTGATTTGGATCCATATGTTTCATACTATGGTTAGGTTTACCTTAATTCTTCTTTCGTACTTGTGGATGCTTGCGAGGGGGGTTAATCATAAGTGGGATGCTTGTCCAAGGAAGGGAAGTACCCAAGCATCGGTCCACCTACATATCAAATTATCAAAGTAACGAACGCGAATCATATGAGCATGATGAAAACTAGCTTGATGATAATTCCTATGTGTCCTCGGGAGCATTTCCTTTATATAAGAGTTTGTCCAGGCTTGTCCTTTGCTACAAAAAGGATTGGGCCACCTTGCTGCACCTTGTTTACTTTTGTTACTTGTTACCCGTTACGAATTACCTTATCACAAAACTATCTGTTACCGATAATTTCTGTGCTTGCAGAGAATACCTTACTGAAAACTGCTTGCCATTTCCTTCTGCTCCTTGTTGGTTTCGACACTCTTACTTATTGAAAGGACTACAATAGATCCCTTATACTTGTGGGTCATCAGTGGTCATCACTTCAGCTCTAAATCTCTTGTGGCTAAAGCTTTCCGTCATGGGTTTTATTGGTTGACGACTCATGTTGATGCAGAAGATCTGGTTAGCAAGTGTGACGGCTGTCAGAAGTTTTCTAGACGAGCTCATGTGCTGGCTCAAGAATTGAGGATGATTCCAATTACTTGGCCGTTTGCCGTCTGGGGGCTGTATATGGTTGGACCTTTCAAGAGGTCTAAGGACAAAAAGACCCATCTCTTGGTGGCGGTTGACAAGTTTACCGAGTGGGTTGAGGCATAACCGAACAGCAAGTGTGATGCGGCGACGGCGGTTCATTTTATTAAGAAGGTGATCTGATGTTTTGGATACCCCCACAGTATCATAACTGATAATGGCACCAATTTGTCTAAAGGTGCTATGAAAGAGTTCTGTCAACGAGAACATATTCATCTCGACGTTTCTTTTGTGGCCCACCCCCAGTCCAATGGTCAAGCTGAAAGGGCTAATCAAGCAATCTTGAGAGGGATAAAGCCCCGATTTATGGTCCCTTTGCAGAGGACGCCGGGTTGTTGGGTTGAAGAATTACCCTCAGTGCTTTGGAGTATCAATACCACCCCCAACAGATCAACTGGTTACACGCCCTTCCTCATGGTCTACGGCACAGAAGCGGTTCTTCCAAGTGATATCCGTCATGATTCGCCCCGGGTGTCGGCTTATGTTGAAGCTATCAATGTAAAAGCTCGTTAGGATGCTCTTGATATATTGGATGAGGAGCGTGACCTTGCAGCGGCTTGTTCAGCGATATACCAGAAAGATCTGCATCGTTATCATAGCCTCTAGGTTAAAACCCGGACCTTTCAAGAAGGCGACTTGGTGCTCTGGCTCATCCAAGATCAGACAGATATGCACAAGTTATCCCCTCCTTGGGAAGGACCTTTTGTGGTCAGCAAGAACCTGAACAACGGGTCATATTACCTCATTGATATTCAAGACCACAAGGACTCACACACATCGGAGGAGGAGAACCGACCGACCTTGGAACATTGCTCATCTTCGGCCTTATTACACTTGAGCCACCGGCTCTTGTGTGTACATACTTTCATCAATGTATATATTATGATCAATACAATAAAGCTGTCATCCCTGATAATTCAGGGCCTCTGTCATTTCATTTCTAAATATATGAGTCTTTATTATTTGTTCATAAGGTCACTTGGGGGCTTCCTGTTCAATGAACATAGCTATGCTTACCCTCTTGATCGGCTTCCTAGCCACTCTTATTGGTCACTTGGGGGCTTCCTATTCAATGAACATAGCTATGCTCACCCTCTTGATCAGCTTCCTAGCCACTCTTGTTGGTCACTTGGGGGCTTCTTGCTCAATGAGCATAGCTATGCTTACCCTCTTGATCAGCTTCCTAGCCAGGTGTAACACCAAATTACGGGTTAACCGACATGTATGTTGTTGTTACTCCACCTAGGTAATCCTAGAATGACCCGCCGTACTTTTAACAGACAATCTTTTAAATAAGACCATGAACTTGTTAAAGTTCAAATAGCGGTTTGTCATGTGAGAATCGGCTTACAGGTGTGCTGGAATTTAACTCAGTGGTTGTGTGGCCCATGAAAGCACTTGACGTGTTAGGCTTGGCGGCCTATGAAAGCCCTATTTTTCTGGATTTGTTTTTCTGAAAATTTTGGATTCGTATCCTTCTTCCATATTAATATATGGTTTTTTGCAATTCAGGCCATGTAGCATTGATTATATGACTCATATTTGAGCATATTGGGTTAATAACCCGCCCTGATAAGCATACTTTAAGTCGCCAGGATGATTTGCCTTGAATAAATTCAAGTCATAATTTTTCATATTTACGGATTAATACCCATGCTGGATTACAATCATTAGAACATCATTATGATATTAGTCTACAGGTATGACTTCATATTTGAATAAATATTTCGGGTTTTTTCTAACCCGCCCTGGTTATAGACTTTAAGTCGCCAGAGCATGTTATATTGGAAATTATGACCCGCCCTGGCATAAACTGCCAGGGTGTATGTTGTTTACCATGTGTGCAGGAACATTGAAAAACAATATGATATTCCCTGCAAGCTCATCAGTGGCACATAAAAAAAATTCAGCAGTTTTAAGGCTAAACATGCAGGGTGGCATGACAAATCATTGTTTCAACTAGCCTATTACAAGGCTTCCCAAATCCCAAATGATTAAGAGTTTTTTCAAAGCGAAACGCCGCACTGCAGTCTGAGAACTGCCCCTTGAATCAATTGTTCTGGTCTTGGCCGGTTGAAGCTTCCGGGTTATCCTGCACCGGTTCTTCTTCTTCTTCCTCCTCCATCATCTGGAAGTCAGATGATGTCCAGTCGATGCTAGTTGAAGCTTTAAACTCGGCTTCATCGTCTATAAAATTGGACGGATCAACATCGGGAGCAAAAGTGTGCTTACATATTGAGGAATGAGCTCTATGATTTCATAAGTCGGCACTTTTACTTTTGCGTTCTCCTTTGTATAAGCCGCCTGATACATAGACAAACCAGTTTCTTCGGCCAATTTGGTTGCCAGAGGGAGCATCTCTTTTACACATTTTGTAAAATCACTAGCATTGAAGGAAGACCCGTCCTCCTTGAGGCTCAGACAGACAGTTGCCATCTCCTCCGAGTCTAATTCCGCCTGCCATGCTTTGGCCCAGCTCAAAGCAGTGATGGCGCTTGCTCGGGCTGAGGATTGCTTGATTTCTTCAATTCTCTTAGGCATGACAGATAATTTGTCTAGCACTTCCCTGATGAGTGAAGGTGGTTCTTTATTATGCGAGATGGCTGCGATGGTTCACTGAGTGCATGTATAAAACTATTCCACCAGAGTGTAAACCGCCTTCAGCTTCCCCAACATGTCTTGGCCAAGGTTAGCATTCCTAGGGCCTGTTGAATAAGTGCACAGATAAGTCGCTGGGCGGATTAAGGTTAAAAATTGGAAGTGGTCGAAACATCTTGAGTTACTTACCGAAGATAGCAGTTGTCATCTGGGATATGTGGTGTTTTAAGCTGATCAATTCTGCAGCAGTCTCATTCAAGGAAGATTCGGCAGTCTCTACTCTTTGAACCAAGATGGCCTTCTCTTTGTCCCAGGCGGCTCTTTCCGTGGAAAATCCAGTTTTGAGCTTCTCGCTCTCTTCAAGACTAAGCTTAAGCTTGGACTCAGCATCGCGTGTTTCAGCCTCTTGCTGCTCAAGCCTGGTCTTTAAATTAACTACCCGGGACTCAGCCTGAGTCAAAGCGCCCTGCAAGTAAAGAGTTGAACAAGTTATAAACATATTTGCCAGGGCACATCTTCAAACAAGTCTCAAGCACGTTGCAAGAAAATCACTTGACACTTGGGGGCTAATGTGTGCGGAAGTTCTTTTTAACATTTATATTTTGATCCGGCTCATCTTTTTCAAGATGAGCCAGCCCATGACGGCTATGGTCTGGAGTTCTTTCATATAATGGAAATGATCATGTTATCTTTATCAAGATAAGCTGACCCATGAGGGCTATGACTTTGGAGATTGCAGAAACATATGGACAAGTCTTAACCCTACTCAAAAGTATCTTTTGCTACGGATAAGACTTGGGGGCTGGATGACTATATATGCAAAGGAAACAGATGTTCATACCTCATATTTCTGGCGCAATTTCTTGACCAGATCTGCCTCCAGGTCACGACCAATATGCAGCTGGCTCAGATAACTAGAATACAATTCATTGACGCCCAAATGTGAGTAATTTGTAACGTCAAACCTTCGCAGAGTGCTTGGCTAGAATGGTGGGGTTCCTAGGCTCAGTATAGCCAATGTCAGTAATGATAACATCCTCCGCAGCTTGTTGTGAAGGAGGTTCGTCAGCAGGTTTTATGTGACTTGGCAGCTTAGCACTGGATGGGTCAACACCCATTGAATCCACCGTGACGTCTTGATTCTTGGGTGGAGGATCATCAGCAACAGCCTCAGGAGTCTGATGGGAAGCTTCAGATATAGTTTGTTTTTCCGACTCAGCAACCTTGGGGTCTTCGGCCGGCTTATGGACCTTTAGCTTCTTGCTGGGCTTGGCTATACCACTGAAAATAAGACATATAAGGATGTCAACATATCAGTGTGTAAGTGTTAAAGCAAAGAAATCTAATGTTCTCACCTAGGAGCAACTTCGAAGAGGGGAGTCTAAGTCCCAGTTGAGTCACCGGAGGATGAGTGAGAAGTTCCCTGATAATTTGAGTCAGATGAATTAATGAAGGAAATATGCCCTAGAGGCAATAATAAAGTGGTTATTTATATTTCCTTATATCATGATAAATGTTTATTATTCATGCTAGAATTGTATTAACTGGAAACTTAGTACATGTGTGAATACATAGACAAAAAAGAGTGTCCCTAGTATCCCTCTACTTGACTAGCTCATTAATCAAAGATGGTTAAGTTTCCTGACCATAGACATGTGTTGTCATTTGATGAACGGGATCACATCATTAGAGAATGATGTGATGGACAAGACCCATCCGTTAGCTTAGCATTATGATCGTTTAGTTTTATTGCTATTGATTTCTTCATGACTTATACATATTCCTCTAACTATGAGATCGTGCAACTCCCGAATACAGGAGGAACACCTTGTGTGCTATCAAACGTCACAACGTAACTGGGAAATAATAAATATGCTCTACAGGTGTCTCCGACGGTGTTTGTTGAGTTGGCATAGATCAAGAGTAGGATTTTTCACGCCGTATATCGGAGAGGTATCTCTGGGACCTCTCAGTAATGCACATCACGGACATGACGAGGAGTCTCGAAATGATCGAGAGGTAAAGATTCATATATTGGAAGGTAGTATTCGGACATCGGAATGGTTCCGAGTGATTCCGGTATTTTTTTGGAGTACCGAGGGGTTACCGGAGCCCCCCGAAGAAGTATTGGGCCTACATGGGCCTAAAGGGAGAGAGAGGGAAGCTCACGAGGGGTGGTGCCCCCCCTCCTAGGGAGTCCGAATAGGACAAGGAGGAGGGAGCGCCCCCTTCCCTTTCCCTCTCGTTCCTATTCCCTTCGATGGAGAAAGGAAAACGGGGGGGGAGGGGGGGGAGGGGCGAATCCCCCCTTGGCACGCCCCTCCTGGCCGCCGGCCTCCTCCTGCCCCCTTTATATACGGGGGTGGGGGCACCCCAAAGGCACACCAAGAGTACTCTTAGCCATGTGTGGTGCCCCCTCCACAGTTTACTCCTCCGGTCATAGCATCGTACTACTTAGGCGAAGCCTTGCGCGGATCACATCACCATCTCCGTCACCATGCCGTCATGCTGTCGGAACTCTCCCTCGACCGTCTACTGGATCAAGAGCTCGAGGGACGTCACCGAGCTGAACGTGTGCTGAACATGGAGGTGCCGTACGTTCGGTACTTGGATCGTGAAGACGTTCGACTACATCATCCGCGTTAACATAACGCTTCCGCTTTCGGTCTATGAGGGTACGTGGACACACTCTCCCCCTCTCGTTGCTATGTATTGATACATCTCCATCGTATCTACTTTTCCAAACACTTTTGCCCTTGTTTTGGACTCTAACTTGCATGATTTGAATGGAACTAACCCGGACTGACGTTGTTTTCAACGGAATTGCCATGGTGTTATTTTTGTGCAGAAATAAAAGTTCTCGGAATGACCTGAAAATCAACGGAGATTATTTTTGGAATATATAAAAACTGCAGGCAAAAGAATCCACGTCAGGGGCCCACACCCTGTCCACGAGGGTGGGGGGGCGCCCCTACCCCCTGGGCGCGCCCCCTGCCTCGTGGGCCCCCTGATGCTCCACCGACGTCCATTTTGACTCCATATATTCATGTCCGGGGAGAAAAAAATCGGAGAGAAGGATTCATCGCGTTTTACGATATGGAGCCACCGCCAAGCCCTAAACTCTCTCGGGAGGGCTAATCTGGAGTCCGTTCGGGGCTCCGGAGAGGGGAATCCATCGCCATCGTCATCATCAACCTTCCTCCACACCAATTTCATGATGCTCACCGCCGTGCATGAGTAATTCCATTGTAGGCTTGCTGGACGGTGATGGGTTGGATGAGATTTATCATGTAATCGAGTTAGTTTTGTTAGGGTTTGATCCCTAGTGTCCACTATGTTCCGAGATTGATGTTGCTATGACTTTGCTATGCTTAATGCTTGTCACTAGGTCCCGAGTGCCATGATTTCAGATCTGAAACTATTATGTTTTCATGAATATATGTGAGTTCTTGATCCTATATTGCAAGTCTATAGTCACCTATTATGTGTTATGATTCGCTAACCCCGAAGTGACAATAATCGGGATACTTACCAGTGATGAACGTAGTTTGAGGAGTTCATGTATTCACTATGTGTTAATGCTTTGGTCTGGTACTCTATTAAAAGGAGGCCTTAATATCCCTTAGTATCCAATAGGACCCCGCTGCCACGGGAGGGTAGGACAAAATATGTCATGCAAGTTCTTTTCCATAAGCACGTATGACTATATTCGGAATACATGCCTACATTGCATTGATGAACTGGAGCTAGTTCTGTGTCACCCTATGTTATAACTGTTGCATGATTGATCGCATCCGACATAATTCTCCATCACCGATCCATTGCCTACGAGCTTTTCATATATTGTTCTTCACTTATTTACTTTTCCATTCCTACTGTTACAATCACTATAAAACCAAAAAGCTGCTACCGTTACTTTTGCCACCGTTACCACTACTATCATATTACTTTGCTACTAAATACCTTGCTGCAGATATTACGTTATCCAGGTGTGGTTGAATTGACAACTCAACTTCTAATACTTGAGAATATTCTTTGGATCCCCTTGTGTCGAATCAATAAATTTGGGTTGAATACTCTACCCTCGAAAACTGTTGCGATCCCCTATACTTGTGTGTTATCAAGACTATTTTCTGGCACCGTTGCGGGGAGCATAGCTCTATTCTTTGAGTCACTTGGGATTTATATCTTCTTATCACTATGAAGAACTTGAAAGATCAAAGAACCAAGATTTTTCCCTCAACAACGAGGGGAGGTAAGGAACTGCCATCTAGCTCTGCACTTGATTCACCTTCTGTTTTGCATAAACTTGCGACACCTACACATGCTATTGATTCTGATAGGTTGCATGTTATTGATGATGCCACTTCTGCTTTGCATGATACTTATGATGAAACTACTTCTGTTCTTGATAATACTGTGCCACTAGGTGAATTTCTTGATGAACAACTTGCTAGGGTTAGAGAAAATGAAATTATTGAAACTGATAATATTGATGAAAGTGATGATGAAGATTCTCCCCCTAGATATGAATTGCCTGTTGTGCCTGAGGGTTATGTTATGGATGAAGAAACTGCTAGAGACTTTCTTGCTTGCAATGATAGATCTGATCTTAAGAAATTATTACTAGAATGCTAAGCTTAAAGAAAAGTCTTTGAATGCTAGAGACTTTCTTGCTAAGCTTAAAGAAAAGTCTTTGAATGCTAGAATGAAATATGACCCTGCTTTTGCTACTTCACCTATCTTTATTACTGATAAGGATTATGATTTCTCTGTCGATCCTGAGTTAATTACTTTGGTTGAGTCTGATCCTTTTTATGACTATGAATCTGAAACTATTGTGGCACATCTTACTAAATTAAATGATATAGCCACCCTATTCACTAATGATGAGAAAACTCACTATTATTATATCCTTAAGTTATTTACGTTCTCATTAAAGGGTGACGCTAAAATATGGTTTAATTCTCTTGATCCTGGTTGTGTGCGTAGTCCCTAGGATATGATTTATTACTTCTCTGCTAAATATTTCCCCGCTCATAAGAAACAAGATGCTTTAAGGGAAATATATAATTTTGTGCAAATTGAAGAAGAGAGTCTCCCATAAGCTTGGGGGAGGCTTCTCCGATTACTTAATGCTTTGCCTGATCATCCTCTCAAGAAAAATGAAATACTTGATATCTTTTATAATGGACTAACCGATGCTTCCAGAGATTACCTAGATAGTTGTGTTGGTTGTGTTTTCAGGGAAAGAACTGTTGATCAAGCTGAATTGCTATTGAATAATATGTTGACAAATGAAAATAATTGGACACTTCCTGAACCAACTCCGAAGAAAAGGGGTATTCTATTTCTCAGTCCTGAAGATATGCAAGAGGCAAAGAAATCTATGAAAGAAAAAGGTGTTAAAGATGAAGATGTTAAGAATTTACCACCTATTGAAGAGATACATGGTCTTGATAACCCGACACAGGTAGTAAAGGTAAATTCTCTATATAGATTTGCTAAATGTGAAATCCCATTTACTAAGTTCGCTAGCCAATGCTTGGATGAGTTTGATGGCTTTATGGTTAAACAAGAAGACTTCAATGCTTATGGTGGTAGACAATTGAAACGCAATGCTGATATGATTGAACACTTGTGTGATTATATGGCTAGTGTTAAAGGTGAACTTAAACTTATTAGTAAACATGCTTCTATGGTTACCACTCAAGTAGAACAAATACTTAAGGCTCAGAATGATTTGCTCAATGATTTAAATAATAAGAAAAATGCTAATGTTGTTAGAGTTATGACTAGAGGGGGTAAAATGACTCAGGAACCTTTGTATCCCGAGGGCCATCCTAAGATAATTGAGCAAGATTCTCAGAGAATTAATGTTGATGCACCTAGTCCTTCTAAGAGGAAGAAAAAGAAAAAAGATAGGAATTTGGATGCTCCTAGTGAACCTGTTGTTGACACACCTGAGAATCCCAATGATATTTCTATTTCTGATGCTGAAACACAATCTGGTAATGAACATGAACCTAGTGATAATGTTAATGATGATGTTCATGTTATGCTCAACCTAGTAATGACAATGATGTAGAGATTGAACCTGCTGTTGATCTTGATAACCCACAATCAAAGAATCAACGTTATGATAAGAGAGACTTTGTTGCTAGGAAGCACGGTAAAGAAAGAGAACCATGGGTTCAGAAACCCATGCCTTTTCCTCCTAAACCATCCAAGAAAAAGGATGATGAGGATTTTGAGCGCTTTGCTGAAATGATTAGACCTATCTTTTTGCGTATGCGTTTGACTGATATGCTCAAAATGAATCCTTATGCTAAGTATATGAAAGATATTGTTACAAATAAAAGAAAGATACCAGAGGCTGAAATTTCCACCATGCTTGCTAATTACACTTTTAAGGGTGGAATACCAAAGAAACTAGGAGATCCCGGAGTACCAACTATACCATACTCTATTAAAAGAAACTATGTTAAAACTGCTTTATGTGATCTTGGAGCCATTGTTAGTGTTATGCCTCTCTCTTTACATCGTAGACTTGATTTGAATAAGTTGACACCTACTGAAATATCTTTGCAAATGGCTGATAAATCAACTGCTATACCTGTCGGTATTTGTGAGGATGTGCCTGTTGTGGTTGCAAACATTACTATCTTAACGGACTTTGTAATTCTTGATATTCCCGAGGACGATAGTATGTCCATTATTCTTGGAAGACCCTTTTTGAATACTGCAGGGGCTGTTAGTGATTGCAACAAAGGCAATGAGCATACGGTACATTTTCCGAGGAAACAACCTCAAGTCCACAGTATCAATTCTGTTGGAAAAATTTCAACAATTACTATTGGAGGTTTTGAATTTCCTCTTCCTACTGTCAAGAAGAAATATGATATTCTTATTGACATGCATATCCCCGTTGAGGTAACATAGTGTTATTCGAAAATTCTCCGGTTTCATGTTATTCGGAAAGAGTTTGTTAACAAGACTTGATCAACCTTGTTAATGGATTCCTTTTGATGAGCATGAGATGGATGAATTTAGAAAGCACAACCTTTTGTACCATATTTTTACTTTCTGTTATTTATATTAAATAAAGCAAAAATAGTATTTCCTGTCTGTTTTCTGAATTATCCTTGCAATAAAAAATACCCCGCAAATAAAAGTTCTCCAAATGCCCTGAAAATGAAATATGTTTTTTTCCAAAATATTTAAGAATTATTGGCACTGAGAGCACACCAGGGGGCTCCATCATGTGCCCATGAGGGTGGAGGGCGTGCCCACCCCCTGGGCTCACCCCCTGCCTCGTGGACCCCTCCACTTATCCTTGCACCCACACACTTCGTCTTGCTCCAGAAAAAACCATCCACCAGCTCAAACCCGAGTTCTAGCTCATCTTGCTGCCATTTTCGATCTTCTTGCTCAAAGCTCCTTTCACAAAACTGCTTTGGGGGATTGTTCTTTGGTATGTGACTCCTCCAATGGTCCAATAAGTTTTTGTTCTAGTGCTTTATTCATTGCAAATTTTTGATGCTTAGGTGACCCTATTCTTGAGCTTGCATGTCAAATTTATGTGGTCAAAAGTAGTTTTAATGCATGATATAGCCTCTAGGCACTTGTAGGAGTAGTTGCTATCAATTTTGTTGAGTTTGGTTCACTTTTATTTTGAGTCATTAAAAATTTCAGAAATTTTTGAGAGGAAGAAGTATGTTAAGGAAAATGTACCAAGGTGGCTCCTCAAGGAAGCAAGGCCCAAGGCCCACAATACGCGAGCCGGACAATGAACTACCAAGGGAGGCTCAAGTGCGGCCTTGTGAATGGCCGTCAGAGGATTTCATGGTTCGGGAAGGCATCAAGGAAGAATTTGACGCATATGTGTGTTACGCTGATCTGGAGAGCTTCGAGGCAGGTCGCTCTCCTTGCTCCTACTTTCTTTGACTTCCAGGCAAAAAGGAGATATGTTATAACCAGGGAGGAGGCGAACGAGTACGAAAGGAGGACGGAGGTAGCTCGCTCCAAGCTACCGCTCTTCAGGCAGTAGCTGATGCATCTCAGTACGACCCCAGCTTCAACTTCGGATATCCACCAGGGCATCCATGGGCATAGACCAACTTAGGCCAAAAGCCTAAGCTTGGGGGAGTACGTATCTCTCACCGACATTACATTCATGTTCACACACTCATGCCAGTTGTCGGTGCTCATACTTTTTCATTGTATGATCCATGCTAGTTTATTTTCTTTTTAAGCTTTCTTATTGTGTGTTTGAAAAACCTTAAGAAAAACAAAAAAAATTAGTTGTATCTTTTAGCTAGTTTACTTTCCATGCCTGTAGTAGTAATAACTAAAAGAAAACCCCAAAAGATTTCTCGTTCTTCTTTTGCTTGTTGGGATCTTTCCAGTGTAAATAGTTTTGTTCCTTTCCTTTTCTTTAGGGGTCAAGAGGAGAAGGCCATGATGAAAATGTTGAGTGGCTCTCATATGCATTATTGTTGATCTAACAAAGAGCCCACATTACCTTGTCTTCTCTCTTGAATTGAATGCTTGCAGATTCCAGCTTAGTCCAATGCACGTGCACTATTATTATTATCCACACTATTCGGTTGTGCAAGTGAAAGGCAATAATGACGATACATGATGAACTAATTGAGATAAGAAAAGCTGGTATGAACTCGACCTCTCTTGTTTTTGTAGATATGATTAGTTCATCATTCCTAATTCAGCCTATTATGAATGAAACATGTTTGCAATGACAATTAGAGATTATAGTTGCTTATGCCATGCTTAATTAGCTAGGAGTTTATAATGGTTTACCTTGCGTGCCAACATGCTATTAAAATGGTTGTGATGTGGTATGATGGGGTGGTATCCTCGTTGAACGATTCGAGTGGCTTGACTTGGCACATGTTCACGCATGTAGTTGAAACAAAATCAACATAGACTCCATGATATTAATGTTCATGGTGAATTATATCCTACTCATGTTTGCATTCAGTGTTGATTAATTTTAATGCATGTTCATGACTGTTGTCGCTCTCTAGCTGGTCGCTTCCCAGCTCTTTCTAGCCTTCACTTGTACTAAGCGGGAATACTACTTGTGCATCCAACTCCATAAACCCCAAAAGTTGTTCCATATGATTCCACCATACCTTCCTATAAACGGTATCTACCTGCCGTTCCAAGTAAATTTGTATGTGCCAAACTCTAAACCTTCAAATAAACATTCTGTTTTGTATGCTCGAATAGCTCATGTATCAACTAGGGTTGTCTGTATCTTCCATGCCAGGCGGGTTATTCTCAAGAGGAGTGGACTCCGCTCCTCACTCACGAGAAAATGGCTGGTCACCGGGATGCCTAGTCCCATGCTCAAATCAAATCAAAATAATTGCAAACAAAACTCCCCCAGGATTGTTGTTGGTTGGAGGCACCCGTTGTTTTGGGCAAGCCATGGATTGATGCTTGTTGGTGGTGGGGGAGTATAAACTTTACCATTCTGCTTGGGAACCGCCTATAATGTGTGTAGCATGGAAGATATCTCTCGGTTGTTATGTTGACAATGAAAGTATACCGCTCAAAATATTATTCGTCTCTATTTCAAAATCGAGCTCTGGCACCTCTACAAATCCATGCTTCCCTTTGCGAAGGGCCTATCAATTTACTTTTATGTTGAGTCATCGTCCTCTTATTAAAAAAGCACCAGTTGGAGAGCACCATTGTCATTTGCATGTATTATCGTTAGTTTACATTGAGTATGACTTGACTGGATCTCTTTTACCATGAATTACAATGTCTAGTCAGTCCTTGATCTTTAAAGGTGCTCTGCATTTATGTTTTGCGGTCTCAGAAAGGGCTAGCGAGATACCATCTTGTTATATCATATTATGATTATTTTGAGAAAGTGTTGTCATCCGAGATTTATTATTATTGCTCGCTAGTTGATTATGCCATTGATATGAGTAAACATGAGACCTAAATGTTATTGTGAATATGGTTAGTTCATAATCTTTGTTGAAATCTTGAATGCTGGATTTACATATTTACAACAACAAGAGCCAACAGAGTTTGTAAAAGTTTTTATTTATCACTTTCAGTTTATCAACTGAATAGATTGAGGACAAGAAAAGGTTTAAGCTTGGGGGAGTTGATACATCTCCGTTGTATCTACTTTTCCAAACACTTTTGCCCTTGTTTTGGACTCTAACTTGCATGATTTGAATGGAACTAACCCGGACTGATGTTGTTTTCAGCAGAATTGCCATGGTGTTATTTTTGTGCAGAAATAAAAGTTCTTGGAATGACCTGAAAATCAACGGAGATTATTTTTGGAATATATAAAAAATGTTGGCGGAATAATCCACATCAGGGGCCCACACCCTGTCCACGAGGGTGGGGGGCGCGCCCCCTGCCTCGTGGGCCCCCTGATGATCTTCCGACGTCCATCCTGACTCCATATATATTCATGCTCGAGGAGAAAAAAAGTCGGAGAGAAGGATTCAACGTGTTTTACGTTACGGAGCCGCCGCCAAGCCCTAAACTCTCTTGGGAGGGTTGATCTGGAGTCCATTCGGGACTCTGGAGAGGGGAATCCGTCGCCATCGTCATCATCAACCTTCCTCCATCACCAATTTCATGATGCTCACCACCATGCGTGAGTAATTCCATCATAGGCTTGCTGGACGGTGATGGGTTGGATGAGATTTATCATGTACTTGAGTTAGTTTTGTTAGGGTTTGATCCCTAGTGTCCACTATGTTCTGAGATTGATGTTGCTATGACTTTTCTATGCTTAATGCTTGTCACTAGGGCCCGAGTGCCATGATTTCAGATCTGAACCTATTATGTTTTCATGAATATATGTGAGTTCTTGATCCTATCTTGCACGTCTATAGTCACCTATTATGTGTTATGATCCGTTAACCCCGAAGTGACAATAATCGGGATACTTACCAGTCATGACCGTAGTTTGAGGAGTTCATGTATTCACTATGTGTTAATGCTTTGGTCTGGTACTCTATTAAAAGGAGGCCTTAATATACCCTAGTTTCCAATAGACCCCGCTGCCACGGGAGGGTAGGACAAAAGATGTCGTGCAAGTTCTTTTCCATAAGCACGTATGACTATATTCCGAATACATGCCTACAGTGCATTGATGAACTGGAGCTAGTTTTGTGTCACCCTACGTTATAACTGTTGCATGATTGATCGCATCAGACGTAATTCTCCATCACCGATCCATTGCCTATGAGCTTTTCATATATTATTCTTCGCTTATTTACTTTTCCGTTGCTACTGTTACAATCACTATAAAACCAAAAACTGCTACCATTACTTTTGCCACTGTTACCACTACTATCATATTACTTTGCTACTAAATACCTTGCTGTAGATATTAAGTTATCTAGGTGTGGTTGAATTGAAAACTCAGCTGCTAATACTTGAGAATATTCTTTGGCTCCCCTTATGTCGAATCAATAAATTTGGGTTGAATGCTCTACCCTCGAAAATTGTTGCGATCCCCTATACTTGTGGGTTATCATGCATCTCCTAGATAGATCTTGCGTCATCGTAGGAAACTTTTTGAAATTGCATGCTATGTTCCCCAATAGTGGCATCCGAGCCAGGTCTATGCGTAGATGATATGCATGAGTAAACATAAAGAGTTGTGGGCGATAATAGTCATACTGCTTACCACCAAAGTCTTACTTTGATTCGGCGGTATTGTTGGATGAAGCGGCCCAGACCGACATTACATGATCGTGTTCATGAGACTGGTTCTACCGATGTGCTTTGCACACAGGTGGCTGGCGGGTGTCTGTTTCTCCAACTTTAGTCGAATCGAGTTTGACAACGACCGGTCCTTGCTGAAGGTTAAAACAACACACTTGAAGAAAAATCATTGTGGTTTTGATGCGTAGGTAAGAACGGTTCTTGCTAGAAGCCCATAGCAGCCACGTAAAACTTGCAAAAACAAAGTAGAGGACGTCTAACTTGTTTTTGTAGGGCATGTTGTGATGTGATATGGTCAAGACGTGATGAGATATAAATTGTTGTGTGAGATGATCATGTTTTGTAAAAGTTATCGGCAGCTGGAAGGAGCCTTATGGTTGTCGCTTTATTGTATGAAATGCAATCACCATGTAATTGCTTTACTTTATCACTAAGTGGTAGAGATAGTCGTAGAAGCATTTGTTGGCAAGACGACAACGATGCTACGATGGAGATCAAGGTGTCAAGCCGGTGACGATGGAGATCATGACGTTGCTTTGGAGATGGAGATCAAAGGCACAATATGATGATGGCCATATCATGTCACATATTTTGATTGCATGTGATGTTTATCTTTTATACATCTTATTTTTCTTAGTAAGGCGGTAGCATTATAATATGATCCCTCACTAAATTTCAAGGTACAAGTGTTCTCCCTGAGTATGCGTCGTTGCTACAGTTCGTCATGCCAAGACACCACGTGATGATCGGGTGTGAGAAGCTCTACGTTCACATACAATGGATGCAAGCCAGTTTTGCACATGCAGAATACTCAGGTTAAACTTGACGAGCCTAGCATATGCAGATATGGCCTCGGAACACTGAGACTGAATGGTCGAACGTTAATCATATAGTAGATATGATCAACATAGTGATGTTCACCTTTGAAAACTACTCCATCTCACATGATGATCGGACATGGTTTAGTTGATATGGATCACATGATCATTTAGATGACTAGAGGGATGTCTATCTAAGTGGGAGTTCTTTAGTAATATGATTAATTGAACTTTAATTTATCATGAACTTGGTACCTGATAGTTTTTGCATATCTATGTTGTTGTATATCAATGGCCCGTGCTACCGTTCCCTTGAATTTTAATGCGTTCCTAGATAAAGCTAAGTTGAAAGATGATGGTAGAAACTACATGGACTGGGTCCGTAACTTGAGTATTATCCTCATTGCTGCATAGAAGAATTACATCATGGAAGCACCGCTTGGTGCAAGACCTGCTGCAGGAGCAACTCCGAACGTTATGAACATCTGGCAGAGCAAAGCTGATGACTACTCGATAGTTCAGTGTGCGATGCTTTACGGCTTAGAATCGGGACTTCGAAGACGTTTTGAACGTCATGGAGCATATGAGATGTTCCAGGAGTTGAAGTTAATATTTCAAGCAAATGCCAGAGTTGAGAGATATGAAGTCTCCAACAAGTTCTATAGCTGCAAGATGGAGGAGAATAGTTCTGTCAGTGAACACATACTCAGAATGTCTGGGTACCATAACCACTTGACTCAGCTGGGAGTTAATCTTCCTGATGATAATGTCATTGACAGAGTTCTTCAATCACTGCCACCAAGCTATAAAGGCTTTGTGATGAACTATAATATGCAAGGGATGGAAAAGACAATTCCTGAGCTCTTCGCAATGCTAAAAGCTACGGAGGTAGAAATCAAGAAGGAGCATCAAGTGTTGATGGTTAACAAGACCACTAGTTTCAAGAAAAAGGGCAAAGGGAAGAAGGGGAACTTCAATAAGAATAGCAAGAAAGTTGCTGCTCAAGGGAAGAAGCCCAAGTCTGGACCTAAGCCTGAAATTGAGCGCTTCTATTGCAAAGGGATGGTCACTAGAAGCGGAACTGCCCCAAGTATTTGGCGGAGAAGAAGGATGGCAAAGTGAAAGGTATATTTGATATACATGTTATTGATGTGTACCTTACTAATGCTCGTAATAGCGCCTGGGTATTTGATACTGGTTCTGTTGCTCATATTTGCAACTCAAAATAGGGGCTACGGATTAAACTAAGATTGGCTAAGGATGAGGGGACGATGCATGTGGGAAATGGTTCCAAAGTCGGTGTGATCACCATCGGCACGCTACCTCCACATCTAACGCCGGGATTAGTTTTAAACCTAAATAATTGTTATTTGGTGCCAGCGTTGAGCATGAACATTATATCTGGATCTTGTTTGATGCGAGACGGTTATTCATTTAAATCAAAGAATAATGGTTGTTCTATATATATGAGTAATATCTTTTATGGTCATGCACCCTTGATGAGTGGTCTATTTTTGTTGAATCTCGATTGTAGTGATACACATATTCATAATATTGAAGCCAAAAGATGCAAAGTTAATAATGATAGTGCAACTTATTTTTGGCACTGCCGTTTTGGTCATATTGGTGTAAAGCGCATGAAGAAACTACATGCTGATGGGATTTTGGAGTCACTTGATTATGAATCACTTGATGCTTGCGAACCATGCCTCATGGGCAAGATGACTAAGACTCCGTTCTCCGGAACAATGGAGCGAGCAACTGACTTGTTGGAAATAATACATACTGATGTATGCGGTCCGATGAGTGTTGAGGCTCGCGGCGGGTCATTATTTTCTAACCATCACAGATGATATGAGAATATATGGGTATACTACTTAATGAATCATAAGTCTGAAACATTTGAAAAGTTTAAAGAATTTCAGAGTGAAGTGGAAAATCATCGTAACAAGAAAATAAAGTTTCTACGATCAGATCATGGAGGTGAATATTTGAGTTATGAGTTTGGTCTTCATTTGAAACAATGTGGAATAGTTTCGCAACTCACGCCACCTGGAACAGCACAACGTAATGGTGTGTCTAAACGTCGTAACCGTACTTTATTAGATATGGTGTGATCTATGATGTCTCTTACCAATTTACCGCTATCGTTTTGGGGTTATGCTTTAGAGACGACTGCATTCATGTTAAATAGGGCACCATCTAAATCCGTTGAGATGACACCATATGAACTGTGGTTTGGCAAGAAACCTAAGTTGTCATTTCTTAAAGTTTGGGGCTGTGATGCTTATGTGAGAAAGTGTCAACCTGATAAGCTCGAATCCAAATCGAAGAAATGTGTCTTCATAGGATACCCAAAGGAGACTATTGGGTACACCTTCTAGCACAGATCTGAAGGCAAGATATTCGTTGCTAAGAATGGATCCTTTCTAGAGAAGGAGTTTCTCTCGAATGAAGTGAGTGGGAGGAAAGTAGAACTTGATGAGGTAATTGACACCTTCTCCTGAATTGGAAAGTAGTTCATCACAGAACAGTGATTGCTACACCAATTAGTGAGGAAGCTAATGATGAACATCATGAAACTTCAGATCAAGTTACTACCGAACCTCGTAGCTCAACAGAGTACGATCCGCACTAGAGTTGTACGGTAATCCTATGCTGGAAGTCATGTTACTAGACCATGGCGAACCTACGAACTATGAGGAAGCAATGGTGAGCCTAGATTCCGCGAAATGGCTTGAGGCCATGAAATCTAAGATGGGATCCATGTATGAGAACAAAGCGTGGACTTTGGTTGACTTTCCCGATGATCGGCAAGCCATAGAGAATAAATGGATCTTCAAGAAGACTGACGCTCACGGTAATATTACTATCTACAAAGCTCGACTTGTTGCGAAAGGTTTTCGATAAGTTCAAGGAGTTGACTATGATGAGACCTTCTCACCCGTAGCGATGCTTAAGTCTGTCTGAATCATGTTAGCAATTGCTGCATTTTATGATTATGAAATTTGGCAAATGGATGTCAAAACTGCATTCCTTAATGGATATATTAAAGAAGAGTTGTATATTATGCAACTAGAAGGTTTTGTCGATCCTAAAGGTGCTAACAAAGTGTGCAAGCTCCAGCAGTCCATTTATGGACTGGTGCAAGCCTCTCGGAGTTGGAATATACGCTTTGATAGTGTGATCAAAGCATATGGTTTTATACAAACTTTTGGAGAAGCATGTATTTACAAGAAAGTGAGTGGGAGCTCTGTAGCATTTCTAATATTATATGTGGATGACATATTGTTGATTGGAAATAATACATAATTTCTGGATAGCATAAAAGGATACTTGAATACTTATATATTGGGCATCAAGATCTATAGAGATAGATCAAGACGCTTAATTGGACTTTCACAAAACACATACCTTGATAAAGTTTTGTAGAATTTCAAAATGGATCAGTCAAAGAAAGGGTTCTTGCTTGTGTTACAAGGTGTGAAGTTGAGTCAGACTCAATGCCTGACCACTGCAGAAGATAGAGAAAATGAAAGTCATTCCGTATGCCTCAGCCATAGTTCTATCATGTATGCAAAATGTTGTGTAGCAGACCTGATGTGTACCTTGCTATAAGTTTAGCGGGGAGGTACCAAAGTAATCCAGGAGTAGATCACTGGACAGTGGTCAAGAACATCCTAAAATACCTGAAAAGGACTAAGGATATGTTTCTCGTTTATGGAGGTGACAAAGAGCTTGTTGTAAATGGTTATGTCGATGCAAGCTTTGACACTGATTCGGATGACTCTAAGTCACAAACCGGAAATGTGTTTATATTGAATGGTGGAGCTGTAAAGTGGTGGGATCTACGTGTGAAGTGGAGTACATAGCTGCTTCGGAAGCAGCAAATGAAGGAGTCTGGATGAAGGAGTTCATATCTGATCTAGGTGTAATACCTAGTGCACCGGGTCCAATGAAAATATTTTGTGACAATACTGGAGCAATTGCCTTGGCGAAGGAATCCAGATTTCACAAGAGAACCAAACACATCAAGAGACGCTTCAATTCCATCCGCGATCAAGTCAAGGAGGGAGACATAGAGATTTGCAAAATACATACAGATCTGAATGTTGCAGACCCGTTGACTAACCCTCTTCCACGAGCAAAACATGACCAACACCAAAACTCCATGGGTGTTAGAATCATTACTATGTAATCTAGATTATTGACTCTAGTGCAAGTGGGAGACTAAAGGAAATATGCCCTAGAGGCAATATAAAGTTGTTATTTATATTTCCTTATATCATGATAAATGTTTACTATTCATGCTAGAATTGTATTAACCGGAAACTTAGTACATGTGTGGATACATAGACAAAACAGAGTGTCTCTAGTATGCCTCTACTTGACTAGCTCGTTAATCAAAGATGGTTAAGTTTCCTGACCAAAGACATGTGTTGTCATTTGATGAACGGGATCACATCATTAGAGAATGATGTGATGGACTGCTACCTCTTGATCACTACGTTGATTTTCCCTTGAAGAGGAAAAGGGTGGTGCGTAAAGCAGCGTAAGTATTTCCCTCAGTTTTTGAGAACCAAGGTATCAATCTAGTAGGAGACCACACGCGAGTCACCTCGTACCTACACACACAAATAAGAACCTCGCAACCAACGCGATAAAGGGGTTGTCAATCCCTTCACGGCCACTTGCAAGAGTGAGATCTGATAGAGATGATAATAATAAGATAAGTATTTTTGGTATTTTTATGATATAGATTGAAATTAAAGATTGCAAAATAAAATAGATTGGAAACTTGTATGATGGAAAATAGACCCGGGGGCCATAGGTTTCACTAGTGGCTTCTCTCAAGATAGCATAAGTATTACGGTGGGTGAACAAATTACTGTCGAGCAATTGATAGAAAAGCGAATAATTATGAGAATATCTAGGTATGATCATGTATATAGGCATCACGTCTGCGACAAGTAGACCGACTCCTACCTGCATCTACTACTATTACTCCACACATCGACCGCTATCCAGCATGCATCTAGAGTATTAAGTTCATAAGAACAAAGTAACGCCTTAAGCAAGATGACATGATGTACAGGGATAAACTCATGCAATATGATATAAACCCCATCTTTTATCCTCGATGGCAACAATACAATACTTGTCGTTTCCCTTTCTCTCACTTGGATCGAGCACCGCAAGATTGAACCCAAAGCTAAGCACTTCTCCCATTGCAAGAAAGATCAATCTAGTAGGCCAAACCAAACTGATAATTCGAAGAGACTTGCAAAGATAAACCAATCATACATAAAAGAATTCAGAGAAGATTCAAATATTGTTCATAGATAATCTGGATCATAAACCCACAATTCATCGGATCTCGACAAACACACCGTAAAAAGAAGAGTTACATCGAATAGATCTCCAAGAGAATCGATGAGAACTTTGTATTAAGATCCAAAGAGAGAGAAGAAGGCATCTAGCTAATAACTATGGACCCGAAGGTCTGAAGTAAACTACTCACACATCATCGGAGGGGCCATGGAGTTGATGTAGAGGCCCTCCGTGATCGATGCCCCCTCCGGCGGAGCTCCGAAAAAGGCCCCAAGATGGGATCTCTTGGGTACAGAAGGTTGCGGCGGTGGAATTAGGTTTTCATGGTGCTCCTGGATGTTTTCGAGGTATGTCAATATATATAGGAGGAAGAAGTAGGTCGGTGGAGCAACAAGGGACCCACGAGGGTGGAGGGCGCGCCCAGGGGGGGTAGGCGCGCCCCCTACCTCGTGGCCTCCTCGATTGTTTCTTGATGTCCACTCCAAGTCCCCTGGATCCCGTTTGTTACAAAAATCACGCCCCCGAAGGTTTCATTCCGTTTGGACTCCGTTTGATATTCCTTTTCTACGAAACACTGAAATAGGCAAAAAACAACAATTTGGGCTGGGCCTTCGGTTAATAGGTTTGTCCCAAAAATAATATAAATGTGTAAAATAAAGCCCATTAACATCCAAAACAGATAATATAATAACATGGAACAATAAAAAATTTATAGATACGTTGGAGACGTATCAAGCATCCCCAAGCTTAATTCCTGCTCGTCCTCAAGTAGGTAAATGATAAAAATAGAATTTTTGATGTGGAATGCTTCCTAACATATTTCTCAATGTAATTTTTTCTTTATTGTGGCATGAATGTTCAAATCCGAAATATTCAAGATAAAAGTTTAATATTGACATAAAAATAATAATACTTCATGCATACTAACTAAGCAATCATGTCTTCTCAAAATAACATGGCCAAAGAAAGTTCATCCCTACAAAATCATATAGTTTGGTCATGTTCATTTTCGTCACACAAGAATGCTCTCATCATGCACAACCCCGATGACAAGCCAAGCAATTGTTTCATACTTTAGTAATCTCAAACTTTTTTCAACTTTCACGCAATACATGAGCGTGAGCCATGGATATAGCACTATGGGTGGAATAGAATATAATGAAGGGGGTTATGTGGAGAAGACAAAAAAGGAGAAAGTCTCACATCGACGCAGCTAATCAATGGGCCCGGGAGATGCCCATCAATTGATGTCAATGCAAGGAGTAGGGATTGCCATGCAACAGATGCACTAGAGCTATAAATGTATGAAAGCTCAACAAAAGAAACTAAGTGGGTGTGCATTCAACTTGCTTGCTCACGAAGACCTAGGGCACTTGAGGAGGCCCATTGTTGGAATATACAAGCCAAGTTCTATAATGAAAAATTCCCACTAGTATATGAAAATATCATAAAGATCATGGTGCTACTTTGAAGCACAAGTGTGGAAAAAAGAATAGTAGCATTGACCCCTTTTATTTTCTCTTTTTTTGGGGCCTTCTTTTTTTGGCCTTTCTCCTTTTCTTTTTCTTTTTGGGGCAATGCTCTATTAATGATGATCACCACACTTCTATTTATTTACAACTCGATACTAGAACAAGATATTACTCTATATGAATGCTCCGGCGGTGTACCGGGATGTGCAATGACTCATGAGTGACATGTATGAAAGAATTATGAACGATGGCTTTGCCAAAAATACGGTGTCAACTACATGATCATGCAAGGCAATATCACAATGATGATGCGCGTCATAATAAACGGAACGGTGGAAAGTTGCATGTCAATATATCTCGGAATGGCTATGGAAATGCCATAATAGGTAGGTATGGTGGCTGTTTTGAGGAAGATATAAGGAGGTTTATGTGTGATAGAGCGTATCGTATCACGGGGTTTGGATGCACCGGCGAAGTTTGCACCAACTCTCAAGGTGAGAAAGGGCAATGCACGGTACTAAAGAGGCTAGCAATGATGGAAGGGTGAGAGTGTGTATAATCCATGGACTCAACATTAGTCATAAAGAACTCACATACTTATTGCAAAAATCTACAAGTCATCAAAACCAAGTATTACGCGCATGCTCCTAGGGGGATAGATTGGTAGGAAAAGACCACCGCTCGTCCCCGACCGCCACTCATAAGGAAGACAATCAAATAACACCTCATGTTTCAAATTAGTTACACAACGTTTACCATACGTGCATGCTACAGGACTTGCAAACTTCAACACAAGTATTTCTCAAATTCACAACTACTCAACTAGCACAACTTTAATATCACTATCTCCATATCTCAAAACAATCATCAAGTATCTGACTTCTCTTAGTATTCAATGCACTTATATGAAAGTTTTTTATTATGCCTAAAAGCAAATTGCCATGTTGTTCTAAAGGACTCTAAAAATAATATAAGTGGAGCATGAGAGATCATTTATTTCTATAAAATGAAACCACCACCATGCTCTAAAAGATATAAGTGGAGCACTAGAGCAAAAACTATATAGCTCAAAAGATATAAGTGAAGCACATAGAGTATTCTAATAAATTCCAATTCATGTGTGTCTCTCTCAAAAGGTGTGTAGAGCAAGGATGATTGTGGTAAACTAAAAAACAAAGACTCAAATCATACAAGACGCTCCAAGCAAAACACATATCATGTGGCGAATAAAAATACAGCTCCAAGTAAAGTTACTGATAGACGAAGACGAAAGAGGGGATGCCTTCCGGGGCATCCCCAAGCTTAGAATTTTTGGTGTCCTTGTATTTTACCTTGGGGTGCCTTGGGCATCCCCAAGCTTAGGCTCTTGCCACTCCTTGTTCCATAATCCATCAAATCCTTACCCAAAACTTGAAAACTTCACAACACAAAACTTAAAAGAAAATCTTCGTGAGCTCTGTTAGTAAAAGAAAACAAACCACCACTTCAAGGTACTGTAATGAAC
The DNA here is from genome assembly GCF_003073215.2 of Triticum urartu. NCBI lineage: Eukaryota > Viridiplantae > Streptophyta > Magnoliopsida > Poales > Poaceae > Triticum > Triticum urartu. The sequence continues at coordinate 298,733,394 of NC_053026.1, read as the reverse complement.
TCATTCTTTATTTATATTGGTGTTAAACCTACTGTATTCCAACTTTTCTATGGTTCATAAACTCTATTACTAGCCATAGATTCATCAAAATAAGCAAATAACACACGAAAAACAGAATCTGACAAAAACAGAACAGTCTGTCGTAATCTGAAGGTTTCTAATACTTATGGAACTGCAAAAATTCTAAAATAAATGTCTGGACGTGAGTAATTTATCTATTAATCATCTGCAAAAATAATTAGCTAAATATCACTCTCCAGTAAAAAATGGCAGCAATTCTCGCGAGCGCTAAAGTTTCTGTTTTTTTACAGCAGGATCAAAAAGACTTTCCCCAAGTCTTCCCCAACGGTTCTACTTGGCACAAACACTAATTAAACACAAAAAACACAACCAAAACAGAGGCTAGATAAATTATTTATTACTAAACAGGAACAAAAATCAAGGAATAAAAATAAAATTGGGTTGCCTCCCAACAAGCGCTATCGTTTAACGCCCTTAGCTAGGCATAAAAGCAAGGATAGATCTAGGTATTGTCATCTTTGGTATGCAATCCATAAGTAGCTCTCATAATAGATTCATAAGGTAATTTAATTTTCTTTCTAGGAAAGTGTTCCATGCCCTTCCTTAACATAAATTAGAATCTAATATTCCCTTCCTTCATATCAATAATTGCACCAATCGTTCTAAGGAAAGGTCTACCAAGAATAATAGGACATGAAGGATTGCAATCTATATCAAGAACAATGAAATATACGGGCACATAGTTCCTATTTACAACAATAAGAACATCATTAAATTCTTCCCATAGGTTTCTTAATAGTGGAATCCGCAAGGTGCAAGTTTAAAGAGCAATCATCAAATTCACGGAAACCTAGCAAGTCACACAAAGTTTTTGGGATTGTGGAAACACTAGCACCCAAATCACACAAAGCATAGCATTCATGATCTTTAATTTTTATTTTAATTGTAGGTTCCCATTCATCATAAAGTTTTCTAGGGATAGAAACTTCCAACTCAAGTTTTTCTTCATAAGATTGCATCAAAGCATCAACGATATGTTTAGTAGAAGCTTTATTTTGACTATAAGCACGAGGAGAATTTAGCACGGATTGCAACAAGGAAATACAATCTATCAAAGAGCAATTATCATAATTAAATTCCTTGAAATCCAATATAGTGGGTTCATTGCTATCTAAAGTTTTGACCTCTTCAATCCCACTTTTACCAATTTTTGCATCAAGATCTAAAAACTCCAAATTTTTGGGACGCCTTCTAACTAAAGTTGACTCATCTCCAGTCCCATCATTATCAAGATTCATATTGCAAACCAAAGATTTAATAGGGGACACATCAATAACTTTTAGATCTTCATCTTTATTATCTAACTCTTCTGGTTTAGCGGCCATATTATTAACTAAAGTGGCCTGCTTATCAGAAATTTGGGCAATTAATTTTTCAAGATGAGCAAACTAAGATTCCAAACCATAAAATTCCTTAGACATATCATCGAGCTCTTTATTCATGAAACCGATAAAACCTTTTTGTTCTTTAAGCTCGTTTCTAAAGAAATTATTATGCTCAAACTACAAGGACATAAAACTTCTAACGTAGTTTTCGATTTCTTCCAACCTTCTAAGGTGAGGATCAACACCTTTTGGTAAAGCCATAAGGGCAACAAGCAACAAGAGGCAAGCGAAAAAGAGGCGAACGGAAAAGAGGGCGAATAAAACGGCAATGGTGAAGTGGTGGAGAGTAAAACGAGAGGCAAATGGCAAATAATGTAATGCAAAGGATAAGAGTTGTGATGGGTACTTGGTATGTCTTGACTTGGCATAGATCTCCCCGGCAACGGCGCCAGAAATCCTTCTTGCTACCTCTTGAGCACTGCGTTGGTTTTCCCTTGAAGAGGAAAGGGTGGTGCAGTAAAGAGGCGTAAGTATTTCCCTCAGTTTTTGAGAACCAAGGTATCAATCCAGTAGGAGACCACGCGCGAGTCACCTCGTACCTACACACACAAATAAGAACCTCGCAACCAACGCGATAAAGGGGTTGTCAATCCCTTCACGGCCACTTGCAAGAGTGAGATCTGATAGAGATGATAATAATAAGACAAGTATTTTTGGTATTTTTATGATATATATTGAAATTAAAGATTGCAAAATAAAATAGATTGGAAACTTGTATGATGGAAAATAGACCCGTGGGTCATAGGTTTCACTAGTGGCTTCTCTCAACATAGAATAAGTATTACGGTGGGTGAACAAATTACTGTCGAGAAATTGATAGAAAAGCGAATAATTATGAGAATATCTAGGTATGATCATGTATATAGGCATCATGTCCGCGACAAGTAGACCGACTCCTACCTGCATCTACTACTATTACTCCACACATCGACCGCTATCCAACATGCATCTAGAGTATTAAGTTCATAAGAACGGAGTAACGCCTTAAGTAAGATGACATGATGTAGAGGGATAAACTCATGCAATATGATATAAACCCCATCTTTTTATCCTCGATGCCAACAATACAATACTTGTCGTTTCCCTTTCTCTCACTGGGATCGAGCACCGTAAGATTGAACCCAAAGCTAAGCACTTCACCCATTGCCAGAAAGATCAATCTAGTAGGCCAAACCAAACTGATAATTCGAAGAGACTTGCAAAGATAAACCAATCATACATAAAAGAATTCAGAGAAGATTCAAATATTGTTCATAGATAATCTGGATCATAAACCCACAATTCATCGGATCTCGACAAACACACTGCAAAAAGAAGAGTTACATCGAATAGATCTCCAAGAGAATCGAGGAGAACTTTGTATTGAGATCCAAAGAGAGAGAAGAAGCCATCTAACTAATAACTATGGACCCGAAGGTCTGAAGTAAACTACTCACACATCATCGGAGGGGCCATGGAGTTGATGTAGAGGCCCTCCATGATCGATGTCCCCTCCGGCGGAGCTCCGGAAAAGGCCCCAAGATGGGATCTCTTGGGTACAGAAGGTTGCGGCGGTGGAATTAGGTTTTCATGGTGCTCCTGGATGTTTCCGAGGTATGTCAATATATATAGGAGGAAGAAGTAGGTCGGTGGAGCAACGAGGGGCCCATGAGGGTGGAGGGCGCGCCCAGGGGGTAGGTGCGCCCCCTACCTCGTGGCCTCCTCGATTGTTTCTTGACGTCCACTCCAAGTCCCCTGGATCACGTTTGTTCCAAAAATCACGCCCCCGAAGGTTTCATTCCGTTTGGACTCCGTTTGATATTCCTTTTCTACGAAACACTGAAATAGGCAAAAAAACATCAATTTGGGCTGGGCCTCCGGTTAATAGGTTAGTCCCAAAAATAATATAAAAGTGTAAAATAAAGCCCATTAACATCCAAAATAGATAATATAATAGCATGGAACAATAAAAAATTATAGATACGTTGGAGACGTATCATGGACAAGACTCATCCGTTAGCTTACCATTATGATCGTTTAGTTTTATTGCTATTGCTTTCTTCATGACTTATACATATTCCTCTAACTATGAGATTGTGCAACTCCCGAATACCAGAGGAACACCTTGTGTGCTATCAAACATCACAACATAACTGGGTGATTGTAAAGATGCTCTACAGGTGTCTCCGATGGTGTTTGTTGAGTTGGCATAGATCAAGATTAGGATTTGTCACTCTGTATATCGAAGAGGTATCTGTGGGCCCTCTCGGTAATGCACATCACTATAAGCCTTGAAAGCAATGTGACTAATGAGTTAGTTGTATGATGATGCATTATGGAATGAGCAAAGAGACTTGCCGGTAACGAGATTGAACTAGGTATGAGGATACCGACGATCGAATCTCGGGCAAGTAACATACCGATGATAAAGGGAATGACGTGTGTTGTTATGCAGTTTGACCGATAAAGATCTTCGTAGAATATGTAGGAACAAATATGAGCATAGTTTCCGCTATTGGTTATTGACCAGAGATGTGTCTCGGTCATGTCTACATAGTTCTCAAACCCGTAGGGTCCGCACGCTTAATGTTTGATGACGATTTGTATTATGAGTTATGTGTTTTGGTGACCGAAGTTTGTTCAGAGTCCCGGATGAGATCATAGACATGACGAGGAGTCTCGAAATGATCGAGAGGTAAAGCTTTATATATTGGAAGGTAGTATTCGGACATCGGAATGGTTCCGAGTGATTCATGTATTTTTCTGGGGTACCGAGGGTTTACCGGAACCCGCCGGGGAAGTGTTGGGACTACATGGGCCTAAAGGGAGAGAGAGGGAAGCATGCGAGGGGTGGCACGCGCCCCCTCCTAGGGAGTCCGAATAGGACAAGGAGGAGGGGTGCGGCCCCCTTCCCGTACCCTCTCCCTCTCCTTCCTATTCCCCCTGATGGAGAAAGGAAAAGGGGGGCGGGGGCAAATCCTACTTGGACTAGGAGTCCAAGTAGGACTCCCCTCTTGGCGCGCCCCTCCTGGCCGCCAGCCTCCTCCTTCCCCCTTTATATACGGGGGCGCGGGGCAGCCCAAAGGCACACCAATAATTCTCTTAGCCATGTGCGGTGCCCCCTCCATATTTTACTCCTCCGGTCATAGCGTCGTAGTGCTTAGGCGAAGCCCTGCGCGGATCACATCACCATCACCGTCACCACGCCGTAGTGCTGTCGGAACTCTCCCTTCACCCTCTACTGGATCAAGAGCTCGAGGGACATCATTGAGCTGAACGTGTGCTGAACACGGAGGTGCCATATGTTCGGTACTTGGATCGGTTGGATCGTGAAGATGTTCGACTACATCAACCGGTTAACATAACGCCTCCGCTTTCGGTCTACGAGGGTACATGGACACACTCTCCCCCTCTCGTTGCTATGCATCTCCTAGATAGATCTTGCGTGATCGTAGGATTTTTTTGAAATTGCATGCTATGTTCCCCAACAACTAAGTGGTTGACGGATAAGACCCGCCTTAGGAAAGGAGAGGGTCGAAGTCTGTGGCACCTCATTTCAGCGTTTCCGAGGAATCGGTGTGTTAGGTAAGCCGGAGGAAAGGTTCCCACAACCACTGTTCCGGGTGGTGCGCCAAGCTTCATGCTGTTGTTTCTTCAAAATAAAGTTTGGATCCAAGTAAGCTAAGGGGTGAGAAAATTGCTATTGGTCCGGTCTGTTAAGGGGTATTGGATCCAAAACCGGCACCCGATAGCTTAACGATGACCCGTTACGGTGGTTGCCATGTGTCAGTTACCCTTGACGAAAACACTTTCATGACGTGGCTTTTATCGTCATGCCATCACGAAAGTGAACACTTTCGTGATAATAAACTGAGTGTTGTCTTGGAAAATTTCTACAACAACACAAGTATGACTATCTTCATTCTTTCATAAAATCATCACAGATATACATGCATGATAGAAAACGTAACCTATTGTGACAAACACGTATCATCACGGAAGTGTTATTTAGTGCAAGTGCCTCCTTGTTACAAGAAAAAACAAATTTGTCCTCCTAATGGTTTGCTAACATCTAGGACCCACCACCTTGTCAACGTATAGTCAATAAATAAGAGAATTGCACAAGGAGCGGCTGACACCTGGGACCCAGTAGCTCGAGCTGTTTTTTTAAAGATGGAGCAGGGTATCAACTGGACTGTGTGGGGGTTGTGACCCGTCTAGCTAGGCTTCTATTGTATTCTTACCACACGACCAACCCAGTTCTTTTTTCTTTGTGAAAATGGCCAGCCCAACTTTATTATTTCTAAAGAATACCTAACCCAAGCCAACTTATTTTTCTCCACCTTGCTAGGCTACAAATCTTTCAAGACAGGAGGGATGCATTTGGCTTGCCCAGAAAATGAGTTGTAAGTAATAAGAAATAGGCTGTAAATATGAAAAACACAGCATACCAGCAATTAGTTTTAGATTTTGTTTTTTCAGAATGCCGGGTTTCAAATTTCATTGGATTTTAACATAATTTAAATTTATTTGAAATTAATTTGAATCTAGATCGCAATTTCGGATTAAAAATAGGTCGGACTACATCGAAATATGTGAAATTTCATCCAAAAATATAACCCTAGTATTAGGCAAACATGGTCTACAATGCTAAAAATAGGTTGCAATAAATTTCTTAAGAATTAGAAAATGAGCTGTAAGTTATAAAAAATATATCAAATGGGTTGTATGTTGTTCGCCACAGATTTGAAGACTGACTTGTGGGCCTACTAAGTGATGTGTATGTTAAGGCTTTATCAACTTAGTCAACAAACAATTTTAGCAGCAGTGACCATTGGATGTCCATGCAACGGCCTTGTGCTTCTTCAATCTCTGATCCTCTTGCTCTAGTCGCCAAAATCAGCGTCAGTGGGACCACCTGCTCCCACCTCCTGAGGCCGGTTGTGTTGCGACACATGCCTCACCGCCCCGCCCTATTCCCACCATTGGTCAGGCCATCCCTCTACCCACCCACACCTCCTGTTATTTTTCGGCTACGGCAACCTCACCCCACAGCCAAACCAGTTAACCCTCGTACTCCCCTCCTTATGGGCATCCACTATTGCGTCTTCTCCGGCTTCGGATCATTCCCTTCATAGGCCTCGCTGTTATCCACTGCCCTGGTGCTATTGGCGTGGCCTGGTCAACATGGTCGAAGAATGACATCCATCATAAGAGGACTGTACATGGAGAGGCTGACAGTTGGGGCCCACCATCTACATCCTCGCACGTAAGGAAGCGCCTCCTTGCTACGTGCAACAAATGATTCTTCCCCCTAATAGCTGGGACCCACTGCTACATCATCGCATGCAAGGAAGTGCCTCCTTATTATGCAAAAAAAATGCTTCCTTCCCCTGACAGGTGGGATTCACTAGCTACATGGTCGCACGTACGAAAATGCCTTCTTATTACATGCAAAAAATTAATTTCCCACTCACAGCTCAAACCCACCAAGTCAAAGCGTGTGTAGATTTATCTGTTGATGACCCACAAGTATAGGGGATCTATCATAGTGCTTTCGATAAGTAAGAGCGTCGAACCCAACGAGGAGCAGCAGGAAATGACAAGCAGTTTTCAGTAAGGTATTCTTTGCAAGCACTGAAATTATCGGTAACATATAGTTTTGTGATAAGGTAATTCGTAACGGGTAACAAGTAACAAAAGTAAAAAAGGTGCAGCAAGGTGGCACAATCCTTTTTGTAGCAAAGGACAAGCCTGGACAAACTCTTATATAAAGGAAAGCGCTCCCAAGGACACATGGGAATTATCATCAAGGTAGTTTTCATCATGCTCATATGATTCGCGTTCGTTACTTTGATAATTTGATATGTGGGTGGACCGGTGCTTGGGTACTACCCTTCCTTGGACAAGCATCCCACTTATGATTAACCCCACTCACACGCATTCGCAACTACGAAAGAAGAATTAAGGTAAACCTAACCATAGCATGAAACATATGGATCCAAATCAGCCCCTTACGAAGCAACGCATAAACTAGGGTTTAAGCTTCTGTCACTCTAGCAACCCATCATCTACTTATTACTTCCCAATGCCTTCCCCTAGGCCCAAACAATGGTGAAGTGTCATGTAGTCGACATTCACATAACACCACTAGAGGAAAGACAACATACATCTCATCAAAATATCGAACGAATACCAAATTCACATGACTACTTATAACAAGACTTCTCCCATGTCCTCAGGAACAAATGTAACTACTCAGAAATCATATCCATGTTCATAATCAGAGGGGTATTAATGTGCATAAAGGATCTGAACATATAATCTTCCACCGAATAAACCAACTAGCATCAACTACAAGGAGTAATCAACACTACTAGCAACCCACAGGTACCAATCTAAGGTTTTGAGACAAAGATCGGATACAAGAGATGAACTAGGGTTTGAGACAAGATGGTGCTGGTGAAGATGTTGATGGAGATTGACCCCCTCCCGATGAGAGGATTGATGGTGATGATGATGGTGCGATTTCCCCCTCCCGGAGGGATGTTTCCCCGGCAGAACAGCTCCACTGGAGCCCTAGATTGGTTCTGCCAAGGTTCCGCCTCGAGACGGCGGTGCTTCGTCCCGAAAGCTTCCTTCTGATTTTTTCCAGGGCAAAAGACACCTTATAACAGAAGATGGGCATCGGGGGGGGGGGGGGGGTTCCCGGGGGGCCCCGGGGGGGGGGGGCCCCCCCCCCCCCCGGGGAGGGGGGGGGGGGGGGGGGGGGGGGGGGCTTCCAGGTGGCCCACGAGGCAGGGGGCGCGCCCCCACCCTCGTGGACGGTGGGTGGCCCCCCTCTGGTGCTTCCTTCGCCCAATATTTTTTTATATTCCAAAACTGACTCTCGTGGAGTTTCAGGACTTTTGGAGTTGTGCAGAATAGGTCTCTAATATTTGCTCCTTTTCCAACCCAGAATTCCAGCTGCCGACATTCTCCCTCTTCATGTAAACCTTGTAAAATAAGAGAGAAAAGGCATAAGTATTGTGATATAATGTGTAATAATATCCCATAATGCAATAAATATCGATGTGAAAGCATGATGCAAAATGGACGTATCAACTCCCCCAAGCTTAGACCTCGCTTGTCCTCAAGCGAAAGCCGATGTCGAAAAATATGTCCACATGTTTAGAGATAGAGGTGTCAATAAAATAAAATACGGACATGAGGGAGTAATAATCTATTCACAATGTAAAGTATGAATCGGAAACTTCATTGAAAAACTAGCAAACTATAATCTCAATCATTGAAGAAATTGCAATTTATCATAACACCCGAAAGAGTCAATATAAGATCTTTTCAGCAAGTCCACATACTCAACTATCATTCAGTCTTTCACAATTGCTAACACTCAGGCAATACTTATGGGTATGAAGTTTTAATCGGACACAGAGAAATATAGGGGCTTATAGTTTGGCCTCCCAACCTTTTGCCTCAAGGGTAACGTTAATAATAATGCTTTATGAAAACCCACATCCAATTGGATATATATATATCAGGATCTTTCCAACACATAGTGCTTGCCAAAGGATAAAGTGTAAAAAGGAAAGGTGAAGATCACCATGACTCTTCTATAAGGTATAAGACAAAAATAAAAGATAGGCCCTTCGCATAGGGAAGCAGAGGTTGTCATGTGCTTTTATGGTTGGATGCACAAAATCTTAATGCAAAAGAACGTCACTTTATATTGCCACCTGTGATAGGGACCTTTATTATGCAGTCCGTCGCTTTTATTTCTTCCATATCACAAGCTCGTATAAAGCTTATTTTCTCCACACTAATAGATCATACATATTTATAGAGCAATTTTTATTGCTTGCAACAATGACAACTTACTTGAAGGATCTTATTCAATCCATTGGTAGATATGGTGGACTCTCATGGCGAAACTGGGTTTAAGGATATTTGTAAGCACAAGTAGTATCTCTACTTGGTGTAAAGAATTTGTCTAGCATAAGGGGGAAAGGCAAGCTCAACATGTTGGATGATCCATGACAATATAATTTATTTCAGATATAAGAAAACATAACCCATTACGTTGTCTTCCTTGTCCAACATCAACTTTTTAGCATGTCATACTTTAATGAGTGCTCACAATCATAAAAGATGTCCAAGATAGTATATTTATATGTGAAAATCTCTCTTTCTTTATTACTTCCTATTAATTGCAACGATGACCAAAACTATGTTTGTCAACTCTCAACAACTTTTATTCATCATACTCTTTATATGTGAAGTCATTACTCTCCATAAGATCAATATGATCTTTTACTTCTTTTTATTCTTTCTCCCTTTTTTTTATTCCCTCAAGATCTTAGCAAGATAAACAAGCCCTTTACTCAAGAGTAATCTTTATTATATATAGCTCACGGACTTGATTACATAGATAAGGATCAACACAAAACTCAAAGCCAGATCATACTAAACTTTATTCTACTAGATCAAGATATAACCAAAAGGATCGAACTAAGAAAAACGGTAAAGATAGAAGTGTGATGGTGATACGATACCGGGGCACCTCCCCCAAGCTTGGTAGTTTCCAAGGGGAGTGCCCATACCCATGTATTTATGTCTCTTTCTTCAGAGGTGGTGATGATGGAATTGTTGATGATGTAGTCAGCTTCAATAATGCACCCTTCAGAACTTGCAGTGCTTGGAGCACAGGTTGGAGCATATTTGCATTCTTCTAAATTTCCTCCATAAGATGCTTATTTTCAGCCCCCCAAGAACTCTTCCCTGCATTGCTTTCACTTGGACGGGATATGTCCCAAATGAGGGTATATGTGTATGAGGGGTGTTCTCTACTCCGTAATTATGAACCAAATTATGAAAGTTGTTCCGATGTAACCTATGTAAGGGCCTCCTAGGGGGAAGCCCTTCTCGAACCTCTTGGCCTTCATGATTGTTTGTAGCTTCTATTGCTTGATGGGGATTCCGAATAGTGGAGATGCCCACCAAAGTACCCCTCTCCAAAGCCGGAGGTTGTTCCTCAAGCGAATCTCCTTCATCCTCCTCCATCATGGCTCCCTTGGCATCCTCCCTTCTAAGTATCATGCATGAAAACAGAGTCCGGAGGGCACACGAGGTGCCCACGAGGCAGGGGGCGTGCCTAGGGGGGGTAGGGCGCGCCCTCCACCCTCGTGGATGCCTTGTGTCATTTCCGGACTGCTTCTTATTTTCCTATTTTCTGAAATATTCCAAAACAGAGAAAATTTATTATTGGAATTGTTTCGGAGTCGGTTTACTTACTGTACCACATACCTATTCCTTTTCGGAGTCTGAAACGTTATGGAAAGTGTCCCTTATGTACTCCTCCAGGGTTACAGTGTCAATAACATTGGTTTCAACATTTATGGGATTACCTGAGATATAATGTTTGATTCTTTGACCGTTCACCACCTTCGGATTCGTGCCTTCGAAGTTGTTGATTTTTATGGCACCGGAACGATAGACCTCCTCGATAACGTAGGGACCTTTCCATTTAGAGAGGAGTTTTCCTGCAAAAAATCTTAAACGAGAGTTGTATAACAGAACATAATCACCTACATTAAACTCATGCTTTTGTATCCTTTTGTCATGCCATCTTTTAATCTTTTCTTTAAACAGTTTGGCATTCTCATAGGCCTGGGTTCTCCACTCATCAAGTGAGATAATGTCAAATAGTCTCTTCTCACCGGCAAGTTTGAAATCATAATTGTGCTCTTTAATGGCCCAATATGCCTTATGTTCTAGTTCGATAGGTAAGTGACATGATTTTCCATAAACCATTTTATACGGAGACATACTCATAGGATTTTTATATACAGTTCTATAGGCCCATAATGCATCATCAAGTTTCTTGGACCAATTCTTTCTAGATCTATTAACAGTCTTTTGCAAAATTAATTTAATCTCTCTATTACTCAGTTCTACTTGACCACTAGACTGTGGGTGGTATGGAGATGCAATTGTATGATTAACATCTGATACGTCTCCAATGTATCTATAATTTTTGATTGCTCCATGCTATATTATCTACTGTTTTGGACATTATTGGGCTTTATTATCCACTTTTATATTATTTTTGGGACTAACCTATTAACCGGAGGCCCAGCCCAGAATTGCTGTTTTTTTGCCTGTTTTAGGGTTTCGAATATCAAACGGAGTCCAAACGGAATGAAACCTTCGGGAACGTGATTTTCTCACCGAATACAACTCAAGAGACTTGGACCCTACGTCAAGCCAACTAACAGGAGGCCACGAGGTAGCGGGGCGCGCCTGCCCCCCCAGGTGCGCCCTCCACCCTCGTGGGCCCCCTGTTGCTCCACCGACGTACTTCTTCCTCCTATATATACCCACGTACCCCCAAACGATCTTGAAAAAGTTGCCAAAGGAAGATTTGGATTTTTAAGGGTATCTTGGATGCCCATATCCATTTGTAATCACACCCCTCATGTTTTTTTTAGGTATTCATAGACAGATTTGGTTGTGAATTTCTTCTTCTTCCCCAAAGCCCAGGTAACCTCATCTGGCACATCTGATTGAGGCCAAGAGTCCACCACCATCCCCAGTTCTCTCCATTGCTCCACTAGAGGCGTGTGAAGTCTCCTTCTAAAAAAGTCTCCATCAACCCCTTTTCTAAAATCTGAAACTGTGATTTCTTGATAATTGCATATATTGTATAACATAGGAAATTTATCACGTAAAGGGGGCTCATTATCCACAGGATCAACCCATAATCTGGCCAGGTTGCCTGAATTAAGGATCACTTTCCTCCCTGCAAAGTAATTCTCTTTAACTTTCATAATGGCTTTCCATATAGGGGAATCACCAAATTTACTTTTCATAGAGGCGACCGTGTCTCTTTTGAAATACTTGGCCCATATAACCTCCTGCCACAACCCCTGGTGATTCTCTAATTTCCACCACCACTTAGTGAGGAGGCTAACATTTTGTTTATGCAAATCTTTTACCCCCAGGCCCCCTTTACTTTTCGATCTGCATATTCTGGACCATCTAACCAAATGGTACCGTTTTCGTCCTTCATTTTCTTGCCAAAAGAATCGCTTACGGTGTTTGTCTAGTTTTACTATCACCGTCTTCGGAAGAAGAAACATAGCCATATAGTAATATACAATGCTCGTGAGAGAGGAGTTAAGCAGAATAAGCCTCCCTCCAGAGGAAGCTGCATTACCAATCCAGGCCTCACAGCACTTAAGGAATCATTTGTCCATGAAATCCCATTCAAGGACACACAGTGTAGAGAAGCTAACTGGCACTCCCAGATATTTCATAGGAAAAAGTCCAATTTTACAGTTGAATAGATCCACATAAAACGCTAGTGTGTCCTCATCCCCCCCCCCCCCGACACAGAGCACCTCACTTTTAAGGAAGTTGATCTTTAATCCAGACATAAGTTCGAACATATATAAAAGAAGTTTCAGGTTTACAGCAGCATCCTTATCATGTTCAAAACAAATGACCGTGTCATCTGCATATTGAAGTATAGGTACTGCCCCTTCAATTAGGTCAGGAGCAAGCCCAGTTAAGAGCTTTTCCTTTTGAGCATTACGAATCATCTTCGAAAGGGTCTCAATAGCTAGATTGAAAAGAAACGGGGAGTGGGGGTCACCTTGACGAACCCCTTTATAGCTTTGGAAATAGGGTCCAACCTCATTGTTTAGTTTGATGCTTACAGTGCCATCATGTAAGATTTTTTTAATCCATCCGCACCAGGTTGGCCCAAAAACCACGGTTCCGATGGCACTCAAGGAGGAAATCCCAATTTATCTTGTCGTAGGCCTTTTCAAAGTCTAACTTTAAGACCACCCCAATTTTTTTCTTGACATGAGCATGATGCAACACCTCATGAAGTGTAAGGATCCCATCCGTTATGTTTCTATGCTTAATGAAAGCGTTTTGATGTCGACTGATTAGCTTATCCGCATAAACAGCGACCCTGTTATCCAGTACCTTGGTGATGAGTTTATAGGGGCATCGAAGCAAGCATATGGGGCGGTATTGTTGGATTTTTTTGGCCCCATTCATTTTAGGAATCAAAGTGATCACACCATAGTTTAGGCATGCAATGTCTAAAGTGTTGTCATGGAAAGCTTTGAAAAGACGCATTATATCTCCCTTAACAAAATCCCAGCAGTGTTTGTAAAACTCAACTGGGATGTTATCCGGTCCAGGGGCTCTGTTACTCTCCATACTAAACAAAGCTTTTTTTAACTTCCTCCTCCGTAAACTCACTAGTGAGTAGGGTGTTATCATCCCTAGTAAGCTTTTCCCCCTCAGCCCAGGTATCAGGTGATAGATAGAATATGTTTCCTCTGGCCGGCCCAAACAACTCTTTATAATAAGAGGTAGCATGAGTTAGGAGAACTTTTGTGCCCTCAATCACCACATTTCCATTGGTCAGGGAATGTATGGTGTTTTTTTCTCTTTTTACCATTCGCAAACTGATGGTAAAAAGCCGTGTTTTGGTCTCCTTTTAGCAACCAACGTTCATTCAAATGTTGAAGCCAAAAGAGTTCTTCATCCGCAAGGATATTATTCAACTCAGCACATGGGTTGGTTCTTTTTTCATACAACTCAGGTGTTAGAGGCTCAACTTCTTCTAACTTCTCCATCTCCTCTAATTCCTTTTTTATTTCTTTTTTCCTCTTTCTGGCATGACCAAAAGAGTGAGAACCCCAACCTTTAAAATATTTCTTAATACGTTTCAGTTTGATATTGAGGATATCTATTGGATCGCTAGCATTAACCGGCTGCTCCCAAATGTTTTTGGCTTTAATATAGAAATCCTTGTTTTTCAACCAGCTAAGTTCGAAGAGAAATTCATGATTATGAAGGGGACTGTTTTTTACAGGACTCGCGAACAGAAGCAGCAGGCTGTGATCAGACACATCCCTTACCAACTTGCGAACTGAAACAAGGGGAAAAATATCTTCCCAATCATAGCTCATCAAAATTCTATCCAGCTTCTCTAACGTAGGATGCTTTTGGCTGTTCGTCCAGGTATATTTACCTCCCCCATATCTATTTCTCGCAAATTTAAGGAGTGGATAACATCATTGAACTTACCCACATAGCGAGAGCGAGTCAGGTGCTTGTTCTTCTCACCACTTTCTCTTAGAATGTTGAAATCACCTCCCACAATGTAAGGTAGTCTAATCTATGAGCAACACCCACTTAGTTCTTCAAGGAATTCTTCCTTATCATTCTCCTGCGGGGCTCCATACACAACTATGATGGACCACGTGCACTTGTTTTTAACATCAAAAATATTTGCTTGAATGAGGTATTTTCCCCTTGTCTAGGAAACAACATCTAAGGTTTCTTTTTTGATGCCACATAGGATACCACCTGATTTGCCAACAGAGGGTACCCAGTTCTAGTTAAATCTCTCAAAGGGGTCTATCCTTCTCAAATATTTGGGGGTAAAGTTAGTTTTCTTCGTTTCTTGGAGACCAATGAAATCTAGGGAGTGATCTCTAATAATATCAGAAAAGCAGGTAGTCATCCCTTTTTTACCCGCCCCTCTGCAATTCCAAAAAAACGCCATTCATTTTTTCCTTTTGCCCTCTCCCCCCTCCTGATAACTCTACTAGGAGTGGCAAGATTTGATGGATTATGGAACAAGGAGTGGCAAGAGCCTAAGCTTGGGGATACCCATGGCACCCCCAAGATAATCTAAGGACACCTAAAAGCCAAAGCTTGGGGATTCCCCGGAAGGCATCCCCTCTTTCATCTACTTCTATCGGTAACTTTAGTTGGAGCTATATTTTTATTTACCACATGATATGTGTTTTACTTGGAGCGTCTTGTATGATTTGAGTCTTTGCTTATTAGTTTATCACAATCATCCTTGATGTACACATCTTTTGAGAGAGCCATACATGATAGGGAATTTGTTAGAATACTCTATGTGCTTCGCTTATATATTTTGAGTTATATAATTTTGCTCTAGTGCTTCACTTATATCTTTTAGAGCACGGTGTGGATTTGTTTTATAGAAACTATTGATCTCTCATGCTTCACTTAGATTATTTTGAGAGTCTTAATAACATGGTAATTTGCTTAAAATCCTAATATGCTTGGTATGCAAGATTAATAATAAAACTTTCCTATGAGTCTGTTGAATACTAAGAGAAGTTTGATGCTTGATGATTGTTTTGAGACATGGAGGTAATAATATCAAAGTCGTGCTAGTTGAGTAGTTGTGAAATTGAGAAATACTTGTGTTGAGGTTTACAAGTCCTGTAGCATGCACGTATGGTAAACGTTATGCAACAAATTTGAAACATGAGGTGTTATTTGATTGTCTTCCTTATGAGTGGCGGTCGGGGACGAGCGATGGTCTTTTCCTACCAATCTATCCCCCTAGGAGCATGAGTGTAGTACCGAGGTTTTTGATGACTTGTATATTTTTGCAATAAGTATGTGAGTTCTTTATGACTAATGTTGAGTCGATGGATTATACGCACTCTCACCCTTCCATCCTTGCTAGCCTCTTCGGTACCGTGCATTGCCCTTTCTCACATTGAGAGTTGGCGCAAACTTCGCCGGTGCATCCAAACCCCGTGATATGATACTCTCTTTCACACATAAACCTCCTTATATCTTCCTCAAAACAGCCACCATACCTACCTATTATGGCATTTCCATAGCCATTCAGAGATATATTGCCATGCAACTTTCCATCATTCCATTCATCATGACACATTCATCATTGTCATATTGCTTAGCATGATCATGTAGTTGACATAGTATTTGTGCCAAAGCCACCATTCATAATTCTTTCATACATGTCACTCTTGGTTCATTGCATATCCCGGTACACCGCCAGAGGCATTCATATAGAGTCATCTTTGTTCTAGTATCGAGTTGTAATCATTGAGTTGTAAATAAATAGAAGTGTGATGATCATCATTTTCTAGAGCATTATCCCAAGTGGGGAATATAAAAAAAGAGGAAAGGCCATAAAAAAGAGAAGGCCCAAAAAAAAGAGAAAGGCCATAAAAAAAGAAAAGGCCAAAAAAAAGAAAAAGAGAGAAAAAGAGAGAAGGGACAATGTTACTATCCTTTGCCACACTTGTGCTTCAAAGTAGCACCATGATCTTCATAGTAGAGAGTCTCTCATGTTATCACTTTCATATACTAGTGGGAATTTTTCATTATATAACTTGGCTTGTATATTCCAACAATGGGCCTCCTCAAGTGCCCTAGGTCTTCGTGAGCAAGCAAGTTGGATGCACACCCACTAGTTTCTTTTGTTGAGCTTTCATACATTTATAGCTCTAGTGCATCCGTTGCATGGAAATCCCTACTCCTTGCATTAACATCAATCGGTGGGCGTCTCCATAGCCCATTGATTAGCCTCGTTGAAGTGAGACTTCCTCCTTTTTGTCTTCTCCACATAACCCCCCTCATTATACTCTATTCCACCTATAGTGCTATGTCCATGGCTCGCGCTCATATATTGCATGAAAGTTTATATGTTTGAGATTACTAAAGTATGAAACAATTGCTTGGCTTGTCATCAGGGTTGTGCATGATGATAGCATTCTTGTGTGACGAAAATGAAACATGACTAAACCATATGATTTTGTAGGGATGAACTTTCTTTGGCCATGTTATTTTGAGAAGACATAATTTCTTAGTTAGTATGCTTGAAGTATTATCATTTTTATGTCAATATGCACTTTTGTCTTGAATCTTTCGGATCTGAATATTCATACCACAATTAAGAAGAATTATATTAAAATTATGCCAAGTAGCACTCCGCATCAAAAATTCTGTTTTTATCATTTACCTACTCGAGGACGAGCAAGAATTAAGCTTGGGGATGCTTGATACGTCTCCAATGTATCTATAATTTTTGATTGCTCCATGCTATATTATCTACTGTTTTGGACATTACTGGGCTTTATTATCCACTTTTATATTATTTTTGGGACTAACCTATTAACGGGAGGCCCAGCCCAGAATTGTTGTTTTTTTTCCTGTTTTAGGGTTTTGAATATCAAATGGAGTCCAAATGGAATGAAACCTTCGGGAACGTGATTTTCTCACCGAATACAACTCAGGAGACTTGGACCCTACGTCAAGCCAACTAACAGGAGGCCACGAGGTAGGGGGCGCGCCTACCCCCCCCCCCCCTAGGCGCGCCCTCCACCCTCATGGGCCCCCTGTTGCTCCACCGACGTACTTCTTCCTCCTATATATACCCACGTACCCCCAAATGATCAGATAAGGAGCCAAAATCCTAATTCCACCGCCGTAACTTTCTGTATCCATGAGATCCCATCTTGGGGCCTGTTCTGGAGCTCCGCCGGAGGGGGCATCGATCACGGAGGGCTTCTACATCAACACCATAGCCTCTCCGATGAAGTGTGAGTCGTTTACTTCAGACCTACGGGTCCATAGTTAGTAGCTTGATGGCTTATTCTCTCTTTTTGGATCTCAATACAATGTTCTCCCCCTCTCTTGTGGAGATCTATTCGATGTAATCTTCTTTTTGCGGTGTGTTTGTTGAGACCGATGAATTGTGGGTTTATGATCAAGTCTATCTATGAATAATATTTGAATCTTCTCTGAATTCTTTTATGTATGATTGGTTATCTTTGCAAGTATCTTCGAATTATCAGTTTGGTTTGGCCTACTAGATTGACTTTTCTTGCAATGGGAGAAGTGCTTAGCTTTGGGTTCAATCTTGCGGTGTCCTTTCCCGGTGACAGTAAGGGCAGCAAGGCACGTATTGTATTGTTTCCATCAAGTATAACAAGATGGGGTTTTCTTCATATTGCATGAGTCTATCCCTCTACATCATGTCATCTTGCTTAAGGCGTTACTCTGTTTTTAACTTAATTCTCTAGATGCATGCTGGATAGCGGTCGATGAGTGGAGTAATAGTAGTAGATGCAGACAGGAGTCGGTCTACTTGTCTCGGACGTGATGCCTATGTACATGATCATACCTAGATATTCTCATAACTATGCTCAATTCTGTCAATTGCTCAACAGTAATTTGTTCACCCACCGTAGAATACTTATGCTCTCGAGAGAAGCCACTAGTGACACCTATGCCCCCTGGGTCTATCTTTATCAGATTAATCTCCTACTACTTAGTTATTTACTTTGCTATTACTTTGCCTTTATTTTACTTTGCATCTTTATCATAAAAATACCAAAAATATTATCTTATCATATCTATCAGATCTCACTCTCGTAAGCGGCCCTATAGGGATTGACAACCCCTATCTGCATTGGTTGCGAGGATTTATTTGTTTTGAGCAGGTACGAGGGACTCGCGCGTAGCCTCCTACTGGATTCATACCTTGGTTCTCAAAAACTGAGGGAAATAATTACGCTACTTTGCTGCATCATCCCTTCCTCTTCGGGGAAAACCAACGCATTGCTAAAAGAGGTATCAACATCATACTTAGCAAGCATTTTACGAAAATCACCATGAATCAAATGTGAACCACCATCAGTCATTAAGTATCTAGGGAATCCAAACCTCGGAAAAATAACTTCTTTAAGAATCTTAATAGAGATGAACACTACTAGTTGGAATAGCTTCTACCCACTTAGTAACGTAATCAACAACAACTAAAATATGTGTATAGCCATTAGAGGAAGGAAACGGTCCCATATAATCAAAGCCCCAAGCATCAAATGGTTCAATAACAAGTGAATAGTTCATAGGCATTTCTTGACATCTACTAATATTACTAATTCTTTGACATTCACCGCAAAAGAAGACAAACTTACAGGCATCTTTGAAAAGAGTAGGCCAATAAAAACCGGATTGCAATACCTTATGTGCAGTTCTATCTCCCGCGTGGTTTCCTCCATAAGCCTTGGAGTGACACTTGCGTAGGATATGTTCCTGTTCATGCTTAGGTACACAACGTCTAATAACACTATCTACTCCTTCTTTATAAAGGTGTGGGTCATCCCAGAAGTAGTGTATTAAATCATAGAAAAACTTTTTCTTTCGCTGGTATGTGAAACTAGGTGGTATAAATTTAGCAACAATGTAATTAGCATAATCAGCATACCATGGAGCAGTACTGTAGTGATCCGACCTCAAACGGTCAGAATCTCTGTGTATAAGTGTCATCCTTGGATCGGTAATGCTGACACACACAGTACTCGAGGATTTATAACAGAGTTCAATCACACACTTATTACATCGTATGTCTCAAAAGAGAACTTATTACAATAATATGGCTGAAGGCCATCTAAATAAGATAACAACGGAAGCTTCGAAGGTAAATGAGTCCATCAACTCCAACGGCATAGCTGAGTGCATGACAACGACCTAGCGCACCTTACTCTTCGGGTGAAAACTCTGCAACATAATACGTTGCAGCCTGTGTAGGTCAGCACATGGAATATGCTGGAAAGATAACAGTATAGAGCAATGATCATGTAACAGCTATAACTATATGCATATATGGCTGGTGGAGGCTCTATGGTTATCATTTGCATAAAGCTATTTTTTCCCTACAACAAAGGAATAGATTTTATTTAACTATAAAGTTTGTTGAAAACATTGAGAATGGTAACCCCATCTCAATCCCAAATTAATAATCATTAACCCAACAAGTTAAATTAAGTAAAGTGATGAGATCAACATAGAAATTCAAGCACCAGATACTCAAGATGTCCATAACCGGGGACACGGCTAACCATGATTAGTTTATACACTCTGCAGAGGTTTGCGCACTTTTCCCCACAAGACTCAATTTCTTGCACAGCATGATGTTTGCAAAACGGAGCACCGAGACACAATCTTTCCGAAGAGGTCACCTTAACCGATAGATAGGCCGGTACACCTACAATCCCCTACATCTGCTAGCCCATCATGGAAAGGATTCCCACAACTTACTCAACTATGCTAGAGCCTATAATGGCTTGTGGCTGCACATGGAAGTTTCCAGCATGAATAACATAATGATCCCTTTGAGCCTAGGTGGCGAACCATAGGAAAAATCACACGGATACCCCGGGATTCTCCTTGGACAACACTGGATTTCCCCAGGTGCTCACAAACCATTCCACCCAGATGTGTGTTAACTTACCACCTTAAGTAAACCCTTAGTTCATAATAATACTCACAACTGTCATGAATCACTCAAACCAAACCACGTCTACGAGCATAGCATAGCAAATTATAATAAGCGTAACGTAGTAACTCCCAAGGTTTAAATAAAAGGGCAATAGGTACTACCTCAACAACTACTTCCCAATACCCACATGTTAAAAGATCCTAGTCATGCAATGTTTGAGGATTGAGACTAATGCATCAAAAACTGGGTAATAAGGGATATGATCAAAGTGTTACTTGCCTGGCTGACGATCTGAAAACCCTAGTGACTCGTAGTAGCATGCATCGCACTCCGGAAAGTCTTCATGAACAGACAATACCATACATAAGCACTCAAGCATAAGATGCAAGGGTAAAACTCAAATGAAAAGCTCCAAACTGAAAGTTCAACTGGAGAGCTTCGATTTGCAAAAAGAAACAACCAAATCGGAGCAACGAAACTCAAACTACGATCAAAAGAAGTTCAAATTCAAATCTGCTTGGAACCAAATTTTAATTAGTCAAAAATCATGTTCAAGTTGATTATCTGGAAAGAGGGGAACAAGACAAAGATTTTGGCGTTGGTTTCACTGGATTTGGACGAACGAACAAAAAGTTGTGAGGGTTTGAAGATCAGGGATTAATCTGTGAGAAAAGTATTCACGGATAGGTCCCTGGCTGAAAATAAAATAAAAATAAAAACCTATCGAACGAATGTTCGCTAACAGAACCAAACGAACGAACGTTGTTCTCTATTATGGATTAATGGACGAACGTCCGCAAATTAGATCCGAACGTAAAAACCGAGAAAACCCTAACCCTAAAAATAAACCGATCTAAACCGAAGAACCGAAAAAACTGAAAACGAATCGGCGAACCGGGACGGTTTTTATACCGGTTCACGACAATGGCGGTCAGCGGTGGCGGCGGAACTCCGGTGAGGCAGCGAGGCAAAGCGGCGGCGGCGATGCGGGACGGCGACGCGTGGGCGGTGGTGGCACGCAGCAGCGATGGGAGGTAGGCGACAGCGGCTGCGGAGGCGAGCGGGCGGTGGCGGCTGCGGGACAAGGTGGGGGAGGAGGCGACGGGGTGGAGGGCTGTATATAAAGGGGGGGGGCGGTGCCTTGCAGGAGGGGCGGCGGCGGCTCGTGTCCGAGTCGCACACGGCGGCGGCAGCGGTGAAGCTCGGGACTCCTGTCCCGAGTCGGAGAGGGAGGCGGCGGGTGACGTAGGCCGGCCTGCTCGGTTGGGCCTTCGGCCCAGTGTGGCAGCGAACTTTTCTTTAAATAAAATTTCGCCCGAAGAAAGAAACGTAATAAAATATAGAAAAATTCTAAAAAAAATACTTGAAACAAATTTCACCATCTAAACCTATTATTTAGAACAAAGTGAACATTTTTCTAGCCTAAAATGCAATTTTCAAAAATGCATATTTTTCTAACTCAAATAACATAGCAAATAAAATCTTTACCTACTAATAAAGCGACTATAGCAAATAAAATCTTTACCTACTAATAAAGCGACTATCGCTTCTGGTCGTCCGTCATTAAAATTACTCTCTAAGTTGGTAAAAATTACCCACCAATGCCACCGATAAGTGGGAAAGCGATTCAAGTTTTTGGACCAAAAATTACTGCCTCCTTTGTGGTCATATAGCGCCGCGACGAGAATAAGTCACAGAACGATGAGCAGTAGAGTGGTTGGCTGATCGCTCCCCAGGGTTTGAATCCCAGCTTCCACAATTTTTATTTTTCTTCTCTCACGCATGTCCTACCCATGTATGCGTTCATGGGCCGGCCCATGTGCAGGGCTTTACTCCCCTATTTTTTTCTTTTTTCATTGTTGTC
The DNA here is from genome assembly GCF_003073215.2 of Triticum urartu. Lineage (NCBI taxonomy): Eukaryota > Viridiplantae > Streptophyta > Magnoliopsida > Poales > Poaceae > Triticum > Triticum urartu. Next base: position 298,710,980 of record NC_053026.1, on the reverse strand, counting down.
TTTTATTTTCTCATTTTGTTTTCTTTCTTATTTCTTATTTAAACTAATCCGGGATTTTAACATTCTAAAAGTTGCGAGTTTAAAAAAAATGTTTGAGAAATCATAAAAATATATGTGAATTCAAAAATGTTTAGAAAATCATAAAATTTTTGCAGATTCAAAAAATGTTGGTGTTTTTGCAAAACTGTTCACAAAATTATAAAAAAAATCACAATTTGGAAAAAATGGTCGGGAAATAAAATCATGTTCATGATTTTGAAAAAATGATCATGTATTCAAAACATATTCGGGAATCTAAAAAAATGTCCATTCGCAAAAATAAAAATAAAAATTTGTTCCCCATTTTTTTTTAAAAGTTTGTTGAGTCAAAAAAATGTTAATGAATTCGAAACCGGTTCATACATTTAAAAAATTGTAAACAAAACTAATGTTCATGATTTTTTTTTGAGAAAATCAAAAGTTTCAAAACAAAATTTTCGATTCGAAAAATTGTTCACTGATTCAAAAGTATTTTATGTCTAGGATTTGATTAGTTTTTCGGAAATCTTTATATATCTTGGTGTTGGGAGTAGTTCGTGGTTAATGAGATTTGTTTTTAAAGTTTTAAACGTTCCCTTGCACAACATAATGATAAGTGTGGCATGCACTGGCAAATTCATAGCCTTGAGATTTACCGCGGAATGCATTGTGATCACATGGACATCGTGACCATCATCAGCTAGGGTGAGAAAAATAAATAAATGGCAACATGGTGAGCCACTATGTTAAAATAGAGTATTCTCATACATCAGGATATTGAGTCATACTTATTTGGTGAGCCATATTTTTTGGTCTCTCGTTGCAACGCACGGGCATATTTGCTAGTCCAGATAAAATATAAATTTGATTTTAACATTTCTTCTCCAATATTCCTCTCTTTTTAAGAAGTCATATTTCTCTCTTTTATTTTTAATATTGGAAATAATTGGAGAGAAAAATATTAAAACCAAATTGATCCCCTGTTCAAATTTGAAAAAAAATTCAAATATGAAAATATGTGAAACCTCCAACTCTCTCCTTGGGTCCTCGAGTTGCTTAAGATTTCTAGGATCACAACCAAAATGCAAATAAAATATAATATGCATATGATGACCTATGTATAACATCCAAATTGAAAATTGGGATGTTACAAACCTACCCCCTTAAGATGAATCTCGCCCTCGAGATTTGGGTTGGCTAGAAAATAGGCGTGGGTGGTCTTTCTGTAGGTCTTCTTCTCTTTCCCAGGTGGCTTCATCCTCGGTATGGTGGCTCCACTGAACTTTACAAAACTTGATAACCTTGCTGCGTGTAACTCGGCTGGCAAACTCGAGAATCTTGATGGGTTTCTCCCCGTAGGTCAGATCACTCTCCAAGTGAATTGCTTCCAGGGGCACTGTATCTCTCAGAGGAATATCGGCCATCTCAGCATGGCACTTCTTCAACTAGGAAACGTGAAACACATCATGAACTCCTAAAAATCCTTCGGGTAACTCCAACTTGTAGGCAACTTCTCCCATACGTTCCAGAACTCGGTATGGTCCTACAAATCTCGGGGCTAACTTTCCTTTAACTCCAAATCATTTAACTCCTCAGAGTGGTGACACACGATGATATGCTCGGTCTCCAATTTCATAGACTACCTCCTTGCGTTTAGTATCGGCATAACTCTTCTGCCTGGACTAAGCTACCTTCAATCTATCTCGAATCAACTTAACCTTCTCTTCAGACTCTTTGACCAAATCTGGTCCAAACAACTGACGGTCTCCAACTTCATCCCACATCAACGGTGTCCCGCACCTTCTTCCATACAAAGCTTCAAAAGGGGCCATCTTCAAACTAGCCTAATAAATGTTGTTGTATGAGAACTCTGCGTAGGGAAAATTATCATCACAACTAGATCCATAATCTAGCGCACAAGCTCGCAACATGTCCTCCAGAATCTGATTGACTCTCTCGGTCTGTCCCTCTATCTCCGGATGAAAGGATGTACCGAACTCTAGCCTAGTACCCATAGTCTGGTGCATATGATTCCAAAACTTCAAGGTAAACTGTGTCCCTCTATCTGATACGATGGTCCTCAAAACTCCATGCAGACATACGATCCTGGTCATATATATATCTTGGCCAACTTCACGCTTGTATATGTGGTTTTCACCGGGATAAAGTGAGCCACTTTGGTCAAGCGATCAACTACTACCCAGATTGAGTCATATCCCGATCGGGTCCTGGGTAATCCGGTGATGAAATCCATGCCAAGCTTGTCCCACTTCCATTCGGGTGTCGGCATAGGATGTAATAATCCGGCTGGCTTCTGATGTCCTGCCTTTACTCTCTGACATATATCGCATACTGCTACATACTCAGCAATATCCTTCTTCATACCTGTCCACTAGAAACGTTCCTTCAAATCCAAATACATCTTGGTGTTTTCGGGGTGAATCGAGTATGGTGAGTCATGGGCCTCCTGAAGTATTAACTTCCTGATCTCCGCATTATTGGGCACATAGACACGATCCTCAAACCATAAGGTTTCGTGCTCATCCTCACGAAAACCTTTAGCTTTTCCTTTGCTCACCTTCTCCTTTATCTCAACAATTTCCTTATCATCCTTTTTAGCTTCTCGAATCTTTCCCAATAATGTAGACTGAACCTCCATTGCTGCAACAAAACGACTTGGAACTATCTCCAAACGAAGTTCCTTGAGATCGTCTACTAACTCCTGCGGTAATCCTCCGCTTACGAGGGTATTGGCATAACTCTTGCGGCTCAAAGCGTTTGCTACGACATTGGCCTTTCCTGGATGATAATGCAACTTCATATCATAATCCTTTATGAGCTCCAACCATCTCCTCTGCGTGAGATTCAACTCCTTCTACGTGAAAATGTACTTCAAACTCTTGTGATCCATGTACACATCACAACGGTTTCTAATTAGAAAATGTCTCCAGGTCTTGAGCGCATGCACTATGGCTGCTAACTCCAAATCATGTGTGGCATAATTCAACTCATGAGGTCGAAGCTGCCGTGAGGCATATGAAACAACTCTTCCGTCCTGCATAAGTACACCTCCAAGTCCCAAGCGAGAAGCGTCACAATACACTTGGAAATCCTTGCGTATACCCAGAAAACTATGGATCTCTCCAACTGAGGTGGGTGCCAACCACTCAGTGACAGACTGAACCTTGGTAGGGTCCATGGCTATACCTTCTCCTGATATAACATGTCCAAGAAATCCAACTTCCTTCAACCAAAACTCACACTTGCTAAACTTGGCATACAACTGGTGTTCCCTGAGCTTCTCGAGAACTAAGTGCAAGTGTTCCTTGTGTTCCTCTTCATCTTTCAAGTATACCAGAATATCATCAATGAATACCACAACAAACTTATCTAGAAACTCCATGAACACCTTGTTCATCATACTCATAAAATAGGCAGGGGCATTAGTCAATCCAAAATACATGACTGTGTACTCATATAGCTCGTACCTTATGGTAAAAGCTATCTTAGGTATATCCTGTTCTCGGTTCTTCAACTAGTGGTATCCTGATCAAAGATCGATCTTGGAGAATACTTTGGCTCCTTGCAACTGGTCAAACAGATCATTGATCATCGGGAGTGGGTACTTGTTCTTGATCATCACTTCATTCAATGCCCGATAATCAACAACCATTTTGAAAGATCCATCCTTCTTCTCAGCTAAGAGCACTGGGGCTCCCCACGGTGATGAACTTGGTCGGATATAACATTTCTCCAATAACTTCTTAATCTGCTTCTTAATTTCCTCCAGATCATTTGCGAGCATCCGATATGGTCTCTTCGATATTGGTCCGGTGCCTGGCAACAACTCTATCAAAAACTCTATGTCTCGATCTGGCGGCATGCCTGGTAATTCCTTTGGAAATACATCCGGGTAATCCTTCACAACAGGCACTTCTTCCTGAACAACTCCCGAGAGAGAATTTACTTGGGTCCGCCTTGGCGCATGCCTAGACACATACTCGATCCTTTTTCCACTACTAGGAAAAGGGCTATAGATGAAATTGACACTGATGGCGCACCAGAGAAGAGGTGCACCACTACTATATACTAATGGTGCACCATCAGGTGATGCGCCATTAGTGTGGAAGACACTAATGGCGCACCAGGCATAAGGTGCGCCACTAGTAACAATTTTTTTTTCATTTTTCCAAACATACTAATGGCGCATCCAGGCTAAGTGCGCCATTAGTAGTTCTAACTAGTAATGGCGCACCAGCAACAGAGTGCGCCACTAATGTATTTTTTTATTCTTTTTTTGCAAAACTACCAATGGCGCACCGTGGCATAGTGCGCCATTACTAGTTTAAACTAGTAATGGCGCACTATGCCACGGTGCGCCATTAGTATGTATATATTTTTTAACTTTTTTGCAAAACTACTAATGGCGCACGGCCAGGTGGTGCGCCATTAGTATGTTGGGTTACTAATGGCGCACGGCCAGGTGGTGCGCCATTAGTATGTTGGGGTACTAATGGCGCACGACCAGGTGGTGCGCCATTAGTAACCTGGGACCAGCTAGATATTTTGGACAGCCACACCTACACACTCACTTTCCCCACTTCATTCCCTCCACCTCCTTCTCCAAGCTTGCCGGCTTCCTCCTCCTCCTCACCTCATTTGCACCATAGATTCATCAAAATTAAGTGGTGGAATTACCTTTTTTGATAGGTAAATAAGGGGAAAGCTATCTTCATGTTGTAGATCTACTTTTTTTCTCCCTAGCTCGCTCCAACAACGTGCACATGCACTTTTTGTGGCCTAGCTAGATCTATGTATGTTTGTGGTGTTGCATATGTTTGTGGTGTTGCATATATGTTTGTGTTTGCAGGTACCGGTATTTGAAATGCGATAGTTGCCAATATTTTGCCGGAATGTTGATTCATTTCCGTTTCGGCGAGAATTTTGGCACTATGCATTCTTTTTGGTCCTATTTTTAGGGAAAGTCATGCCAAATTTTTTCTTGGTTCTAAAATATCGTTTTGCTCTACCCCGCAGGCGACCATGGTCCGCACGATGACCGAAGGCATCGTGAATAGGTTTTTGAGCTCCGCGAAGGCCGAGATGCTTCAAAAGAATGAGACGGAGATAAGATGTCCGTGTTGAAGATGCAAGTTGAAGAGCCTTATTGCGGACCCGGATTCCGGGCAGGTTCAGGACCACCCGCTCTTGCGTGATTTCATGGATGGCTATCGGTGGCAAGGTGATGAAGATGACTATGAAGTCATCCATGGGGGCCGGGCAAGAAATGAGGAAGGGCAGCAAGACAACCAGCGCGGCTCGGGCGGGCGAGAAGACGAAGAATCTCCAGGACATGATCACGAGGTGATGCTGTACACAGTCATCATGTAGAAGATGCCGGACATGATGATGAGGAAGATGCCGGAGCAGATGAAGGGCATGATCATGAAGATGAAGATGTCGGCGGAGCAGACGATGATGGATCATCGATGGGCTGGGTGCAGGATCCTCATATTCAAGAGCTGCTTCTCAAGCAGACGGGTAACGCAAGAGCTACCGCCCGAGAGAAAGCCAAGCTGGATCAACTGGGGATAGACGCGGTTACTCCATTGTATGAAGGATGCTGGCCCAAGGATACCCGCCTGAAAGTAACGCTCATGGCTCTGGAGATGAAGGTAAAACACAAAATGACCGACGCATGCTTCGACGAGAACATGTCATTCTGGCACGAACGTCTTCCCAAGGGGAACAAGTGCCCGACCAGTTTCGAGGAGGCGAAGAAAATCGTGTGTCCTCTGGATTTACCGCACGTGAAATACCATGTGTGCATGAACAATTGCATCGTTTATCGGGACGAGCACGCGGAGTCTACCATATGTCCGGTGTGCGGCGTCACTCGATACAAGAAGAGGAAGAAAGCTCCTCGAAAAGTGGTGTGGTACTTTCCGATCACTCCTCGTCTGCAACGCTATTTCGTGGACCCTAAGGTAGCAAAGCTCCTGCGTTGGCACGCGGATAGGGAGGAGAAGAAGCGAGAAGATGATGCAAATGATCCGGAGATAAATAAAAAAGACAAGATGCTGAGTCACCCAAAGGATGCGAGCCAGTGGCAAGCGTTGAACTTCGAACACCCAGAATTTGGGAAGGATCCAAGGAATATCGTGCTGGGTGTGAGCACCGATGGAGTCAATCCGTTTGGCAGCCAGAGAAGCACACATAGCACCTGGCCTGTGTTTGTGTGGATGTACAACCTTCCCCCCTGGTTGTGCATGAAGAGGAAGTACATTCACATGAGTATGCTAATTGAAGGGCCAAAACAACCAGGGAACGACATCAATCTGTATCTAGGGCTGCTGAAAGAGGAGCTAGACACGCTGTGGAAAACGCCAGCCAATACGTGGGACACCGCAGAGAAAGAATATTTCCCTATGAGAGCCGCACTGCTCACAACGGTGCACGACTATCTCGGTTACGGATATCTCGCGGGGCAGGTGGTCCATGGATTTTCTGGATGCGTTAGGTGCATGGATGACACAACGTATCGCCAGCTAGATAGAGATCCCGGGTCTTCAAAAACCATGTTCATGGGACATCGAAGGTGGCTTCGCGACGATGACCCGTGGAGGAAACGCAAGGATCTGTTCGATGGTGTAACCGAACCCCAAAAATGCCCGCGTACGAGGAGCGGCGAGGAAATAGACCAGCTGTTGAAAAATTGGAAGGATTGCCCACTGCCGGGAAAGAAGCAAAAGGCGCCAGAGCCGCTGCTGAAGGTATGGAAAACTAGGTCTGTTTTCTGGGACTTGTCGTACTGGAAGATCCACCGTGTGCCTCACAGCCTTGATGTCATGCATATCACGAAGAACGTGTGCGAGGGTCTGCTTGGTACCCTGCTCAACATGCCAGAGAGGACCAAAGATGGGCTGAAAGCAAGGGCAGACTTGAAATCAATGGGCATCAGGGAGGAGCTTCACGCTGATGATGATGATGATGATGATGATGAGGTGAAGCAGGACACGGAAAGTCGTCGCAAAGGCAAAAAGGCCAAGAAGACCGGAAATGACTACTCTCCCGCGTGCTTCACTCTAAGTCAGGAGGAGATCGAGCAGTTTTTCACCTGCCTCGTAGGAGTAAAACTTCCTTACGGTTACGCAGGGAAGATAAGCAGATACCTAGACCCAGCGAAGCAGAAGTTCAGCGGGATGAAGTCTCACGACTTTCACGTGCTGATGACGTAGATACTTCCAGTTGCAATCCGTGGGATCATGGACGCGCACATCCGTGAAACGCTACTTGGCCTATGCAACTTTTTTGACGTGATCTCTTGGAAGTTGGTTGGCGTGAGGCAACTCAGAAGGCTATAGGAAGAGATCGTGGTGATACTATGCGAGCTTGAGATGTACTTCCCGCCCACATTCTTCGACGTTATGGTGCATCTGCTAGTCCATATCGTGGAGGATATCATCCAACTCGGGCCGATGTTCCTGCACAGCATGATGCCGTTTGAAAGGATGAATGGTGTCATCAAAGGATACGTTCGCAACATGTCACGTCCAGAGGGAAGCATAGCCAGGGGCTTTCTGACTGAAGAGTGCATCTCCTACTGCATGAATTATCTAGGCATCAAGGACCCCGTTGGTCTTCCCATCAACAGGCACCTCGGTAGGCTCGCTGGATGGGGTCACCGTGAGGGTCGCCACGAAATGCATGTCGACTCGCCGACTTTGAAAGAGCAAACCTAGTCGCGCTACAACACATAGACGTGGTCGATCCTTGGGTGGTAGAGCACAAAGCCTTTATTGAGAAGACGTACAATGACTGAGGCCAACAGAGGATGGACGGCGATATAATCAAAGAGCACAACTCATGTTTCACACGTTGGTTCAAGCAGAAGCTTCTGTCGTACCCTTTACATGAGGATTCTTCCACGGAAGAACAACTCATATTTGCCTTGTCACAGGGCGCCGAGCACAACCTGATGACCTATGAGGCGTACGATATCAACTGCTACACATTCTACACCGAGGACAAGGACATGAAGAGCGATGGTTATCAGAACTCCGGGGTAACGATGGAATCCTACACCGGTAACGACAAGGACAGGTACTACGGAAGGATCGAGGAGATCTGGGAGCTGAGCTACGCTGGAGAGAAGGTCCCGATGTTCTGTGTCAGATGGGCCAAGAGCGTCCTAAAAGAAGACCGGTATTTCACCACCATGGTTATACCCGAAGCCAAATCCAAGACCGCGGGCGCAAACGTCACCGCAAAAAATGAGCCATGGGTACTGGCTTCCCAAGTGGACCAATGCTTCTTCATTACCGACCCGTCAAAGCCCAGTCGTGTTGTCGTGAGGAGAGGCAAAAGGAAGATCATCAGAATGGATGGAGTAGCCAATGAGCAAGACTTCGACAAGTACGACGACCCGAAGATCGAACATGACGACAATGATGAAGTAGCAGAATACACCACAAGAAGAAGCAGGACCACCCTACCTAAAGGACGTCCGTTCCACAGAAGAACTCCATTTGCGAAAAAGAAGGGCAAGAAGATTGTGAACAGATAGCTAGCTAGCTAAGATCGATTGTATTTAAATCGTAGTCTTCATTTCTCAATTGTATTACATGGGCACTTTTTGAACTCATGAATATTTTTGAATTTTTATGGGCACTTTTTGAATTCATGAATATTTTTTCAAATTTGATGAATATTTTTAAATCTCGATCGCTATCCCCCTCCATCTCAATCTCGATCCCTGGCCCGCTCCACCGCCGCCGAGCACCCACCGCACCCTCCCCCGCTCCACCGCCGCCATCGACCCACCGCATATATGTTACTCCCAAAAGCATATAAAGTTTGTCAAATTTGGAGCTATGGATATTTAGTTATAATTTAAACAAGTTTGAACATATTTAAACACAAATAAATATCAAACAACATTTCAAATGTTGTTACATGGCAACAAACTGCATATTATTTTTCTACATGAAATTCTGAGCATCTAGCATATGTGACATGTTATATTTGGATGCATGCATAAAAAGATACGTGCAAAGAAAAAATGTATAAAAACAAAAATTGGGGAGCCTGGGAATCAAACCCAGGACCTCCCTCGTGTGTGTGCTGCGTGCTGACCAGTCAGGCTAGTGTGTGTGTTCTGTTTCAGATACGGTTAGGTGGAATATAACCTGAGTGCTCGAACTGTAATAAAAAAATCACTAATGGCGCACCGGGCGGAGGTGCCCCATTGCTGTCGTCGTACTTATGGCGCACTAGGGGGAGGTGCGCCATTGCTAACCCTCCCCCACTCCACCTATTCCCCTCTGGCCTCTCTCCCTCCCTCGCCAGATCCCCCACTCGACCTAACCTTGCCGCAGCCGCCCACGCGCCCCCGCCCCCCCCCCCCCAGCCCCCCCTCCCTCGCCTCCGAGCCGCCCCCCCTCCACCAGGAGAGGAGGCCCGCGACCTCCCTGCCGTCTATCCCCGCCTCCCCCAAGCTCGCCGTCTCCTCCCTCCGTCATCTACGCTCCGGCCACCACCTCATCGTGGTCAGGTAACCCTCCTCCCTCTACCTCTCTTCTCCTCTCTTCCTCTTCTCCTCCCTCCCGGCCATGCCCTCTTCTTCTCTCTTTTGCTAGGTTTAGGTCAAATCCCTCTCGAATTTAGGTCAAATTAGGTTCAAAAAATTGTGGGAGTAGTGCCTAGCAAACATGAATAATTAGTACTCCATGTGCATTAGGTACACCTAATGTATTGGGTTTGAACCCTAACCACTTCCCTCTCCTTTTTATTTTTTCTGAAGTTTATGTTTGGCAGTAGACCATATCAGTAGCTACAGTTCATGTTTGTCCATTTTTTGGTCCCTTTTTATAAAAAAACTGAGGAAAATAGATGAGTATATGTAGTGTTCTTTTTATGTGTTCATTTTCTATCTTTTTGAAATAGGTTCAGTGTAGTTGTTGTAATTCTAGCAGGGTTTTTTTGCTGACAGTACAGTTCATGGAAATTTGTTGTAATAATTTGTACCCTGCGCCGTGCATGTTTGTTGTTGCTGCTTGGTACTAAGTACTTGCCATGAGACTAGTTAGGTTGCATCTGTTTTGTGATGAGTTGCTTGCTTGCTCTCTTGCTGCAATCTTTCATCCATAGTAGCAGTAAGCAATTCGGTTAGGCGAGAGATTAGCTTCAATTCTGAAATTAAGCAATTCAACTAGCCGCTGATTTTTGCCAAAGTCAATCGCTGTTCAACCATCAGATTTCCCACCCATACAGTTAAAAGTTTGAAGTATGATCACATTCAACTATGAACCACATATAGCTCACATAAAACTGTTGCTTGCTAGAACAAACTCAGTGATGTGCCTAGAAGCCCCACATAACCAGAACATGCTTTGTTGTTTGTTGTTGTTGCCGCTGCTGGCTGAGGCTGATTGCTTTGCCGCTTGCTGCTGCTTGCCGCTGTTCCTTGCTGCTGCTGACCTTAAGCTAGGCATAAATGAGAGAAAGAAAGAAAGTTCTACATCTGTACAGGGAGATGGCATATCTATATTCACCTCTGTACGAGAGACGACCATGTTTCAGTACTGTTTAATTTACTTGCTCTTGCTCCTCATAGTTTCAAACTAAGGGTAGTCTTCCCTATGCATAAAAGTTTCAGACTAATTGCTAGTCTTCTCTTTGGTCATCCCAAGTTGCCTACTTGTAGAAATCTTGCTGACCTGCTGCTGATGCTGCTCTGTTCACCTCATTTCGCAGGGTCGATTGGCCATCATGTCGTGGGTTTGTTCTTCATCCGGGCATCGTGTCTCCTTTTGTCCAAACCTACTCCTCCCTTCATTGTGGCAAGTCTCGACCTTGGTAGTCAAAGGTAAAGAATACATGATTTTATTCCTGGATTCACTTGCTTATAGAATTCATCTAGAATCTAGGTCTGAGAACAGCAGGCTAATTCCTTTTTCTCTTGGCTCATTGGTGAAAAGATTAGTCTTATGCTAGAAAGTGTATTGATTTTTCAGTTTTGATGTTGCAAAAAATGGCATTGCTCTCTGTATGCTAGCTCAAAGTTTGGGTGGTACTGTTATGTGTGATGTTTAGCAATCCCATAATGAAAAACTGGACAGGTTAATGTCCATGTAATTTTCACCCTTTCTAGCTATGTGCCTTCTGGATATGCAGTTTATGCATGAGAAGATGAGACCTATTATTTTCTCAGTGGTAGTTATGCACATTTAATCATGGCTTTATGAGTGAATTGCAGTATAATGTCTTGAAACTCGATATCTCAAATGTTTGACTTGTTTTCCATGCTTGATGTGTTGTATCTTGAGGCTCATCTTTATTACATATCAGAACTTGCAAACAAATCTGTGAAAGACTTGTAAAGTTGCTGGGTTTTGTCTCCGACCATTGTGTCATGATGAATTTGCAGGTACCCCGAGAGGCCCTTGAGTTTTCCGGAATGTCGATTAACTTCCGTTCCGGCAAATTCGGGTACTCCATATGTCCTATTTTCAGCAAAGGTCATGCTAAAATTTTCTGTGAATTTTAGCATGACTTTGCTAAAAATAGGACATATGGGGTACTTGCGACTAATGTTGATTATCTTCTGCTCAAAATTTATGCTGCTATAATGTTGTAAGGGTACTAATTGGTCTCTTCTGCTGCTTATGAGAGATGGGGGGAGGCAGTCACCGCCGCTCTGCCTCACCGGAGTACGATTGGATGCTTCCGAGTTCTTCACTATCATACTTTCTTCTTCAGTATCAGCCACGAGGCAGGTATATAAAACGAGAGATCTCCCCTTCACCCATCTCATTATGATAACGTTGTTGTTTGCTACATCACTCCTTGTCCCAAATTGCAGAGGCTGCCTGACGCTTTTATGAAGATGCTGGGTGAAGATCCGCCAGATAATGTGAAGCTCCGACAGGCCGGCAGCGGGGTTCGCAGGCTGTGGGACATGGAGTTGGTGATCGAGGAGGGCCACATGTACCTGTGCCATGGCTGGGAGAAGTTCTACAGTGCCTACGACCTGCGTACCGGGTACTTTCTTCTCTTGAGGTACGACGATGACGCCATAATGCTCATTGTGAAGGTTTTCAACACGACTATGTGTCGCATGCGCTACGCTGAAGACGAAGATGCCAGTGCGTTCCGCCTCTTCTTATAGATCTACATTTGGCTTTGTCTCACATCGATTGTTAACGGTCATTGTTGCATTTGGACAGGTAATGGGAGGAGCAGCAGCGACACTGGCTACAGCCAAAGCAGCAGCGATTATGGCTGTAGCAAAAGCAACAACGATTCTGGCCTTAGCGAAAGCAGCAGCGATTCTGGCAGCAACAAAGACAACAAGAAGGATGATCCGGACTGGAGTGGGGGAGAAGAGGAGAAGAGTGGGCATGAGGAGCTGCACGATGACGATGGGCATCAGGCTGAGGATGACCTAGCGCTGGTGGTGGCTGACCAAGGGCAAGAGATGGTGGTGGCTGACCAGGTGCAAGAGATGGTGGTGGCTGACCATGGGCAAGAGATGGTGGTGGCTGACCATGGACAAGAGATGGTGGTGGCTGAGGGTGGCCTCATGATGGTGGTGGTGCCTAACAATTACCACGCATCGGTGGTGGCGCCGGTGATCCCACAGCTAGGCGACATGACCACGCCAATTGTGGTAGAAGACTACATCCCACAGCTACCTCCACCGCCTCGCCGCTCTTGGCGCATCAGGCTGAGGAAGGAGAAGGAGAAGAACAATGAGAACTGAACTATGTCAGGTATGTCAGTTCTCCAAAATGATATATATATATATACTTAGTTACCTATGTTATCTCTAATATGCTTAGTTTCCTATAGGTTAGCTCCAAAATTACTTATGTTAGCACAAAATGATCAAGTTTACATAATAAGCTTATAGTCTTCTTCTTATTCTTCTTCTTTTCCAAAATGACATATGTTAGCTTCATTTTACCTAAGTTGGCTCTAATATGCTAACTTAGAGCTTATATGCTTAGTTTCCTATAGGTTAGCTCCAAAATTACTTATGTTAGCACAAAATGATCAAGTTTACATAATAAGCTTATAGTCTTCTTCTTATTCTTCTTCTTTTCCAAAATGACATATGTTAGCTTCATTTTACCTAAGTTGGCTCTAATATGCTAACTTAGAGCTTATATGCTTAGTTTCCTATAGGTTAGCTCCAAAATAACTTATGTTAGCACAAAATGATCAAGTTTACATAATAAGCTTATAGTCTTCTTCTTATTCTTCTTCTTATCCAAAATGACATAGGTTAGCTTCATTTTACCTAAGTTGGCTCTAATATGCTAACTTAGAGCTTATATGCTTAGTTTCCTATAGGTTAGCTCCAAAATTACTTATGTTAGCACAAAATGATCAAGTTTACATAATAAGCTTATAGTCTTCTTATTCTTCTTCTTATTCTTCTTCTAGTCTTCTTCTTCTTCTCTTCTTCTTCTTCTTCTTCTTCTAACTTCTTGTTTATCATTTTGCAGATTTGATTTAATTCACGGAAGCTTGCATGGATGGAGTGCTTCTTTTCCATTTGTGTTTTTACTTTGTATCAATGTGAAACTTTTGTGAGTTGATGGATAACGGTGTTGAATGAACATTGTGAAACTTTTGTAATATGTAACGATGGAACTATGTGTTGGCTATGTATGTATATATGATGAAACTTGTGTGTTGGATATGATCTAGTGGACGCAGGTAACATCGTTACATATGGCCCCCTGTATGTAAGCTAAGCAGATCTATGTTGTATGTTATCTCTAATATTTTGTAACCTGTGAAAATATCATAAATGAAAAAAAATCCCTAATATTCATACTAGTGGCGCACCACACAAGACACTAATGGCGCACTGTGATAATCACACTAATGGCGCATCACCCACTGGTGCGCCATTAGAATGCCAAAGCACATGGGTACATATGGCCCCCTGGGAGGCATTCTAATGGTGCACTGAAGGCTATACTAATGGCGCACTACGTGGTGCGCCATTAGAACACCAGATACTAATGGCGCACCAGACATGCGCCATTAGAATTTAATTCTAATGGCGTAATGCCAGTGGCGCACCAGTAGTGCGTCATTAGAAGGCAAAACTGGTGCGCCACTAGCATGCCTTTTCCTAGTAGTGTTCCCTCCGGGGTGGTGAGTAGAATTGACTTACTAGCACAATCTATATTTCCTCCATACATTGATAGCCAATCCATGCCTACTATCACATCCAATCTGTGTGACTCCAAAATTATTACGTCTGGGGGAAAACATGCCTACCTATGGTCAATGGCATCTGAAAACATCCACTACTTGCCATATACTCCGCTCCAGGTGAGCTTACTAACATAGGTGTCTTAATAACTTTGGTGGGCAACTTATACTTATCCACAAATCCCCTCGATATGTATGAATGCGATGCACCAATATGAAAAAGAACTATTGCAGTAAATGACTTAATCAAAAACTTATCTATAACTGCATCTGGCTGTTCTTCAACCTCCTCCACGTTTATGTGATTCACTTGTCCTCTAGTGAAGGGGTTGGTCTTCTTCCCAGAGTTTCCATTTCCGTTGCCATTCTTCAACTCTGAGCAGTCATTGGTGTAATGTCCAGTCTTCCCGCACTTGTAACAGGTGACATGACTTAGGTCCTTCTTAGCGGGTGTTGCTGGATTGGGACAGTTCTGGCTGCTGCTTGCTCCATTCCCATCCCCATTCCCATTCCCATTCTTATGGCCAATGTGGTTATGTGTGCTTCCTCCGTTATGAGTATGGCCTCCTTGGTTATGGGTGTAACCTTCGGAGTTAGGGGTAAAGCGAGACTTCTGCTGAGCTCCAGAATTGTGCTTCCCCTGTCCATACTTCCGTTTGCGGCTCTCTATCTGATGTTGTTTGCTTTCAATCATAAGGGCACTGTCTACCAACTCCTGGTAGTTAGTGAATGTTGCCACCATCAACTGCATACTCATCTCATCATTCAGCCCTTCCATAAACTTCTCCCGCTTCGCGGCATCTATGGCCACATCATCTGGGGCATAGCGAGCTAACTTACTAAACTCATCCACGTACTGCCCCACAGTATGGTTTCCCTGGCGTAAGTTGCAAAACTCACACTTCTTCATGTTCATTGCTCCAGTTGAGACATGGGCTGTGCGGAAAGCTTGCTGAAACTGATCCCATGTGACATTGGCTATGGGAAAAGTGGTTGTGTAATTCTCCCATCATGAGGCTGCGGGTCCATCCAATTGATGTGCGGCAAAGTGCACCTTCTCAGCATCTGTGCAACCTGCGGTGGTCAGCTCCCTTCCAATCCTGCGGAGCCAGTCATCAGCAACAATCGGCTCGGTGCTACTGGAAAACACCAGCGGATTTAACCTTAGAAAACGTGCTAAGTTGTCAACTGGAGGTGGTGGCGGTGGGTTGTTATTGTTATTGTTGCCTTGGTTCTGGACTAGTAGCTGCATCAAGGCATTCTGCTGCTGGATCAACTGGGTGAGCTCCGGTGGAAAGACAAATCCGGGCTCACATCTCGGAGGCATCTGATGGGTCTAGAGGGGAGATATTAGAATAGAGTGAAGTCTAAGGAGAAAATCACTACCCATATGCACATGAGACAAACACATTCATATCACACCACTCAATTCAAACATGGGCATACAATCGATCTAGCTACCGTTACAAAATACTCGAACTACTACTATATACATGGGGGAATACTATTGATAATATGGTGGTCGACTAGAAATTTTGATCAGAGGAAGATTCCATGATATCTGCTCTAGCTTAGTCTCCATAATCATCATCACTGTCGGGGTTGGAGTCGGTGTCGTCGATGATGATGTAGTCTTTGGGATGGTTGTCCTCTCCTTGCGCGGGGTTTCCCATAAATATTCCTAGCTTCTTCTTCAGGTATTCATTCTTCTCCTGTAGTACTACAATTTCCTCTTCATATCCATCGCATGTAGACTTGAGTTCCTCTTCTAGCTCCATGTTCCTGGTCATCACCTTCTTTAGGTCTATCATGCTGGCACACATCTGGTTCTCCTGATGACGAATGTGTTGGTTTAACTCCTGGATGTAGGCTGCAATGGACTTGTCCCTCCTGGTGCAAATCATCTCCCATTGCTCATCTCGGCGTCCACTTATCTGGTAGATTGTGTCCTTAAGATCCTTGTGGTAAACTTCGCTGATGCGTCCCATGGTGATGTGAGCTGCCATGCTCTTTCCTAAACTCCAAGTTGGGGCATCAAAGGAAAACTCTATGGGCTTAGTAACTTGTGTGAATGTCCTTCCTGGAACATGTACTTGAATTGTCCAGCGCTCTTCTTCCGGTAGAGTGGCAGTGTAGGTCCTGGTGAAGCTTGGTATTCCGATGTTCAGGTTTCTAGTGGCTTCCTTCAGGTTTCGTCCAAAAGGGGTGTCTTCATTTGGTTGAGCAAACTTGTTCCTTGGGTCCGCCATCTGTAGAGTAGAAAGTGGAGATGAGTCAGAAGTGAGTAGAGAAGAATGCCCTATGGCTCATCTTAGTGGTCGCGTCCTACAGTCAGCATGTGCTCTGATACCATCTTGTAGTAATCCGACCTCAAACGGTCAAATCTCTGTGTATAAGTGTCATCCCTGGATCGGTAATGCTGACACACACAGTACTCGAGGATTTATAACAGAGTACAATCACACACTTATTACATCATATGTCTCAAAAGAGAACTTATTACAATAATATGGCTGAAGGCCATCTAAATAAGATAACAACGGAAGCTTCGAAGGTAAATGAGTCCATCAACTCAAACGGCATAGCTGAGTGCATGACAATGACCTAGCGCACCTTACTCTTCGTGTGAAAACTCTGCAACATAATACGTTGCAGCATGTGTAGGTCAGCACATGGAATTGCTGGAAAGATAACAGTATAGAGCAATGAACATGTAACAGCTATAACTATATGCATATATGGCTGGTGGAGGCTCTATGGTTATCATTTGCATAAATCTATTTTTTCCCTACAGCAAAGGAATATATTTTATTTAACTATAAAGTTTGTTGAAAACATTGAGAATGGTAACCCCATCTCAATCCCAAATTAATAATCATTAACCCAACAAGTTAAATTAAGTAAAGTGATGAGATCAACATAGAAATTCAAGCACCAGATACTCAAGATGTCCATAACTGGGGACACGGCTAACCATGATTAGTTTATACACTCTGCAGAGGTTTGCGCACTTTTCCCCACAAGACTCGATCTCCTTCGTTGAATTTCTTGCACAGCATGATGTTTGCGAAATGGATGACCGAGACACAGTCTTTCTGAAGAGGTCACCTTAACCGATAGATAGGCCGGTACACCTACAATCCCCTACATCTGCTAGCCCATCATGGAAAGGATTCCCGCAACTTACTCAACTATGCTAGAGCCTATAATGGATTTTGGCTGCACACGGAAGTTTCCGGCATGAATAACATAATGATCCCTTTGAGCCTGGGTGGCGAACCATAGGAAAAATCACACGGATACCCCGGGATTCTCCTTGGACAACACTGGATTTCCCCAGGTGCCCACAAACCATTCCACCCAAATGTGTGTTAACTTACCACCTTAAGTAAACCCTTAGATCATAATAATACTCACAACTGTCATGAATCACTCAAACCAAACCACGTCTATGAGCATAGCATAGCAAATTATAATAAGCGTAACATAGTAACTCCCAAGGTTTAAATAAAAGGGTAATAGGTACTACCTCAACAACTACTTCCCAATACCCACATGTTAAACATATCCTACTCATGCAATGTTTGAGGATTGAGACTAATGCATCAAAAACTGGGTAATAAGGGATATGATCAAAGTGTTACTTGCCTTGTTGACGACCTGAAAACCCTAGTGACTCGTACTAGCACGCTTCGCACTCCGGAAACTCTATCGTGAACAAACAATAACATACATAAGCAATCAAGCATAAGATGCAAGGGTAAAACTCAAATGAAAAGCTCCAAACTGAAAGTTCAACTGAAGAGCTTCGATTTGCAAAAAGGAACAACCAAATCAGAGCAACGAAACTCAAACTACGATCAAAAGAAGTTCGAATTCAAATCTGCTTGCAACCAAATTTTAATTTGTCAAAATCATGTTCAGGTTGATTATCTGGAAAGAGGGGAACAATACGAAGATTTTGGCATTGGTTTCACTGGATTTGGACGAACGACCAAAAAGTTGCGAGGGTTTGAAGATCAGGGACTAATCTGTGAGAAAAGTATTCGCGGATAGGTCCCTGGACGAAAATAAAATAAAATGAAAAACCTGTCGAACGAACGTTCGCTAAGAGAACCAAACAAATGAACATTGTTCTCTACTGCGGATTAACAGACGAACGTCCGCAAATTAGATCCAAACGTAAAAACTGAGAAAACCCTAACCCTAAAAATAAACTGATCTAAACCAAAGAACAAAAAAAACAAAATTTAACCGGTGAACCGGGACGGTTTTTATACCGGTTCACGAAGACGGCGGTCAACGACGGCGGCGGAACTCCGGCGAGGCGGTGAGGCAAAGCGGCGGCGACGGCGCGGGACGTCGACGGCTGACGGCAGCGCGTGGGTGGCGGCGCGCAGCAGCGGCGGTAGGCAGGCGGCGGCGGCTGCGGGACGAGGAGAGGGAGGAGGCGGTGGGGTGGGGGCTGTATATAAGGGGGGGCGGTGCCTTGCGGGAGGGGCGGCGACAGCGAAGCTCGGGACTCCTGTCCCGAGTCGGAGAGGGAGGCGACGGGCGACGCGGGCCAGCCTGCTCGGCTAGGCCTTCGGCCCTGTCGGGCAGCGTTTTTTTAAATAAAATAAAATTTCGCCCGAATAAAAAAACATAATAAAATATAGAAAAGTCTTAAAAAATACCAGAAACAATTTTCGCCGTCTAAACCTATTATTTAGAACAAAGTGAACATTTTTCTGGCCTAAAAATGCAATTTTCCAAAATGCATATTTTTTTCTAACTCAAATAAAATAGCAAATAAAATCCAAATAAAATATAAATTTGATTTTAACATTTCTTCTCCAATATTCCTCACTTTTGAAGAAGTCATATTATCTTCTCTCTTTTATTTTTAATATTGGAAATAATTGGAGAGAAAAATATTAAAACCAAATTGATCCCCTTTTCAAATTTGAAACAAATTCAAATATGAAAATATGTGAAACCTCCAACTCTCTCCTTGGGTCCTCGAGTTCCTTAAGATTTCTAGGATCACAACCAAAATGCAAATAAAATATGATATGCATATGATGACCTATGTATAACATCCAAATTGAAAATTGGGATGTTACAAGTACGAGACGCATTTTGACAGCTAATTGTTCATTAGGAAAACTATCATCAATTGGTAGTGGGTCATCAAGAACATTTTCTAACCTAGACAAGTTGTCTGCAACGGGGTTCTCAGCTCCCTTTCTATCAATAATATGCAAATCAAATTCTTATACCAAGAGAACCCATCTAATAAGTCTAGGTTTAGCATCTTTCTTTTCCATAAGGTATTTAATAGCAGCATGATCAGTGTGAACAATTACTTTAGAATCAACAATATAAGGTCTGAACTTATCACAAGCAAATACAACTGCTAAAAATTCTTTTTCAGTAGTAGCATAATTTCTCTAGGCACTGTCTAGAGTTTTACTAGAATATTGGATAACATTTAATTTCTTATCAACTCTTTGTCCTAGAACAACACCTACAGCATAATCACTAGCATCACACATAATTTCAAAGGGTAAATTCCAATCAGGTGGCTGAACAATAGGTGCAGAAATCAAGGCTTTCTTAAGTATTTCAAATGCTTCTACACAATCATCATCAAAGACAAAAGGAACATCTTTTTGTAAGAGATTAGTTAGAGGCCTACAAATTTTTGAGAAGTCTTTAATGAACCTCCTATAAAAACCGGCATGACCAAGGAAACTTCTTATACCTTTGATGTCCTTAGGACATGTCATCCTTTCAATAGCATCAACTTTAGCTTTATCAACTTCAATACCTCTTTCAGAAATTTTATACCCCAAGACAATACCTTCATTAACCATAAAGTGGCACTTCTCCCAATTCAAGACAAGATTTGTTTCTTCACATCTCTGCAAAACTCGATCAAGGTTGCTTAAGCAATCATCAAAAGAAGTTCCATACACGGAGAAATCATCCATGAAAACCTCAACAATCTTTTCACAAAAGTCAGAGAATATAGCAGTCATACATCTATGAAAGGTAGTAGGTTCATTACATAAACCAAAAGGCATACGTCTATAAGCAAAGGTACCGAAAGGGCAAGTAAAAGTGGTCTTTTCCCGATCCTCTTTCGGCATAGGTATTTGAGAGAAACCAGACTAACCGTCTTGGAAGCAAAAATGTGTATGTTTGGATAATCTTTCTAGCATTTGATCAATAAAGGTAAAGGGTAATGATCCTTTATAGTAGCTTTATTTAATTTGCGGAAATCAATTACCATTCTATAACCTGTAACAATTCTTTGTGGGATCAATTCGTCTTTATCATTAGGAACAACAGTTATACCTCCCTTCTTAGGGACACAATGGACAGGACTTACCCACTGACTATCAGCAACAGGGTAAATTATACCTGCCTCCAGAAGCTTTAGTATTTCATTTCTTACCACTTCTTTCATCTTAGGATTTAACCATCGTTGGTGATCAACAACCGGTTTAGCGTCTTTCTCCAATTTTATTTTTGCTGGCATAGAGTGGGACTAATGCCCTTAATGTCATCAAGAGTATATCCAATAGCAGCACGGTGCTTCTTCAGAGTTTTCAACAATTTCTCTTCTTCCTGCTCTGAAAGGTTAGCACTAATAATAACAGGATACATCTTCTTTTCATCAAGATAAGCATATTTAAGTGTATCAGGTAATGGTTTAAGCTCAAACATGGGATCACCCTTGGGTGGAGGAGGATCCCCTAGAATTTCAACATGCAAGTTGTGTTTCAAAATAGGTCCCTGTTTAAAGAATACTTCATCTATTTCCCTTCTTTCATTCATAAACATATCATTTTCATGGTCTGGCAAATATTGTTTTAAAGGATCATTAGGAGACACGGCAATAGAAGCAAGACCAATAATTTCATCTTTACTAGGCAATTGTTTATCATGGGGCTGTCTATGAAATTTAGCTAAATTAAATCATGCGACATATCCCCTAAACCAACAGTAACAATATCCTTTTTGCAGTCTATCTTAGCATTGACAGTATTCAAGAAGGGTCTACCAAATATAATGGGACAAAAGTCATCTTGTGGGTAACCAAGAACAAGAAAATCAGTAGGATATTTAACTTTCCCACACAAGACTTCAACATCTCTAATAATTCCAATTGGTTAAATAGTATCTCTATTGGCAAGTCTAATTGTAACATCAATACCTTCTATCTCAGCAGGTGCAATATCATGCATAATTTCTTCGTATAGGGAATGAGGTATTGCACTCGCACTAGCACCCATGTCACATAAGACATGATAGCGATGATATCCTATTTTAATAGAAACAAATAGGCATGCCTACAACAGGTCTATGTTTATTTTTAGTATCGGGTCTAGCAATTCTAGCAGCTTCATCATAGAAGTAAATAACATGCCCATCAATATCATTGACCAAGAGATCTTTAACCATAGCAATACTAGGTTCAACTTTAATTTTCTCAGGGGGTGTAGGTGTTCTAGCATTACTCTTATGAACCATAGTTAAAGCTTTAGCATGATCCTTTATTCTAACAGGGAAAGGTGGCTTCTCAATATAAACGGTGGCAACAATAGGATCAACATTATAAGTGATAGTCTTTTCTTCAACTTTAATAGGTTCAACTACTTTTACTTCAATGGGAGGATGATATTTAAACCACTTCTCCTTTGGGAGATCAACATGAGTAGCAAATGATTCACAGAAAGAAGCTACTATCTCAGAGTCAAGTCCATATTTAGTGCTAAATTCACGAAAAGCATCAGGATCCATAAAAGATTTAACACAATCAAACTTAGGTGTTATACCTGATTCATCACCTTCGTTGAGTTCCCAATCTTCAGAGTTGCATTTAATTCTTTCCAATAAATCCCATCTGAATTCAATAGTCTTCATCATGAAAGAACCAGTACAAGAAGTATCGAGCATGGAGCAATTATTGAGAGAAAGCCGAGCATAATTTTTTTGAATAATAATTTATCTTGAGAGCTCATGATTGGGGCATGAATATAACCTTGACTTAAGCCTCCCCCAAGCTTGAGCGATACTTTCTCTTTCGCGAGGCCAAAAATTATATATATAATTACGATCACGATGAACCAGATGCATAGGATAAAACTTCTGATGAAATTCCAATTTCAATCGGTTGTAGTTCCACGATCCAATATCATCACATAGCCTAAACCATGTCAATGCCTTTCCCTTCAAATATAAAGGGAATATCTTCTTCTTGATAACATCCTCGGGTATACCTGCAAGCTTAAATAATCCACAAACTTCATCCACATAGATTAGGTGCATATCGGGATGTATTGTTCCATCTCCTGTAAAAGGATTAGCTAGCAGTTTCTCTATCATACCCGAAGGAATTTCAATGTAAACATTTTTAGTAGGTTTAGTAGGTTGAGGAGAAACTCTTTGCTCTACTGTTCGGGGTGAAGATACCCCGAACAAGCCCCTCAAAGGATTATTTTCCATAGTAACAAGTGACAGTAAATTTTAGCACACTATATAAATTGTACCATACCAAATTCCACCTACCAAAGGCGCTTCACTCCCCGGCAACGACGCTAGAAAATAGTCTTGATAAACGACAAGTATATGGGATCTATCGTAGTCCTTTTGAT